>NW_016166394.1:2970-24459 GCF_001687245.7 Rhagoletis zephyria | reverse complement strand
TACTCAAACTCTTAATAGCCGGAATCTGCTGGTCTGCAGTTGCTGCCATTGTTTGGCTTAGCTCGTTGGTCGATACACTAACGCAGCTAGCTCTTTTTAATATGTTTTTTTCCTCCTGTTGTGCTTTGCTAAGCGAAGAGCAAACAAATTCTTTCCCAGCTGTAAAAAAAATTTAAAAATCCTTGCGAGGCTTCCGAAAATTGTAGTAGCCAATTTTATTACGTTATCAATGGTCATTGTGTATTGGAAAAATGCAGCAGAAACCAAGAAAACCTGGAAATTACCATCAAAAGTGGTTGCTTAGCTCTTTTGCTTGCTTCAAAACCAATTACTCATACGCCTTCTAATTCACACATCCGTAAGAAATTACAATTTACGGCGATTCCATACTAAATGTAATCTTCTGCGTGCTAGCCTTCGATTTGGCTCAAGTTTTGCACACAGTTTAATTTGATGTTTTCAGAATGAGCCTCCAAATTATGGGAGTGGCAAATATTGAAAAATAGTCAAGTTGGGCCAACAAAATTCTTTATAAGTTCACTATTTCTTGCTCTAATTAAAAAATGGGGTTTCATTTGAACGGTGTTGAAACAAGCTCTCTATTTGCCTTATCAATTAAATAAATTTTCAAATTATATCTCAAAACCGTCAATGTTTTTTAACTTGTTGTGTTAAAATGTTTGTTAAATTTTAATTTCATATCAATGCCAAATTGTTATCGTATTTTATTTAACATAAGAGGAAAACGTTGGACTACAAAATTTTCGAAAATGTGGCAACTCTCTTAAAAATTCTTTCAAAATAATTTGGTGGAAAAGCGAGTATAAAGTTTCGATTAACTAATTAAAATTTTACTTCTAACAGACAGCAGCACTCTTCAAAAATATTTTGGAGAAAGTCTTTCTATAATTTTTTTCTCTTGAAGCCTGTATTTTAATATATTATTCAATCACTCATTTAAATGAACTGGAACTTTTAAACTGGTGGCAACCCACTTCTAAGGATTTAGAAATAAAGCTTATCAAAACCTCTTTCGTTTGACACCTATATTAAAATACTTCGTTTAGCTCGATTATTTAATGGATCTTGAATTACTATACAGGCGACAACCCTCTTCAAACACGTAAATAAACAAAAAGAAGAACGGAAATGATACTGAAGATGGCACAACGCCGAAACCGGTTTGTCTGCAAACCAAGCTTGACAAGGGATGACGGAAATTCGTTACAAAATAAATGAAAAAAAAGATTTCTTAAAGTCTTAAAGTTTTGATTGACACCTGCATGCATATGCATATTTACATATTAAAATATTTCAATTAACTTAATAATTCAACTGATTTAAAATTTTTGAACTGGTGGTAACCCTCTAGAAAAATATTTTAGAAATAAAGTTTGTTTAAATCTCCCTCATTTAACACTCATATTAAAATATTTAGTTGACCTTGTAGAAAGGAAGCCTTCTGAACTCTTTTCAATTGAAAGTAAATATATATGTTTTAAAAGCTTTCAAATAACTTAATAATTGAATCGATTTTAAATTTTTGAGCAGGTGCAAACCTTCTATAAATATTTTAAAAATTAAGCTTATTTAAATCTTTCTCTCAAGTGACACCCATATTATGATAAATGGATTAACTTGCTGATAAAATTGATTTCGAATTTCTAAACAGATGGTAACCCACGTCAAAAATATGTTCGAAATATAGCTTTCTTAAACCTCTCTCGTTCAATCTATTCTATCTGAGTGTCATGTTTCATTGAAGTAAGCCGACCTCTTTTAGCGTGAAAGAGCCACAAACATACGCACACACACTATCTCTCTTACTCACTCACAAAGAAAAATTACACTGAAGATGGCTCTATGTTGAAACCGGTTTACCTCCAAACCAAACCTGATGAAGGAATGATGGAAATTCAGTCCAAAATATGGGATTATCATCATCTTGCCCTGTCCAAAAAGTGAAGCAACCATACGTTCTCTTTATTCGTAGTATTTTCGGCTGCTAAACAATTTAACTATTCTGTCCATGGCGAGTCCATTTGGAACCCATAAGCGAAGACGACAATCATTCCCCGTTCTTGAAGTAAACCACTTCGACTAAACATTCGTAAACATTCTTTCTCTGCACTAGACGCATGTCTGTCTCTTAATTTTATTTCGGATTTCGCTTGGTATTTTAAAGGCGAGTTCAACTCGCCTAACTCGGTTTCAGCGAATCTTTTCCCGGATAAACGACATACTTTCTCTGTAATTCGTAAGACCAATTAGCAAAACCTCTCGCCTCATCTAAAGCCATCGAGTTCTCCTTTCGTAGAAAAAGCCCCAAGGAAGTCACAGAGCATATGCACCTGCACCCACTTACATTTATACCACATTACTTCCTGGTATGGAAAGTCCAAAGGCTAGTCTACCGCACGAAAGTGGTCCAACCAGTGATCCTGCAGCACAAACACCAATCACCCTGCGACCATCGGTAGTCAGCTGACCACCCAGCGAATAGCATCCACGGAGATTACTTTACCGGAGCGCGCACACTTCCAAATTTCCAGTTCACCGAGTTCGACGTACCAATAATCAAATGGCCACCTTACATGTAAGTGAGAATCAAGAGGAATTTGGACATCCAATCTAAAACAAAAGCATAGAAGTGGGTATTGGTTTGGCGGCGTCATTTGTTCGTAGCTTTTCGATAACATGCAAGCGCTGATAAACGACGATGGCGCTACGTGTCATACGTATGGGGGCAGTTTTCCTCGAAAAGTTGACATGGCGACCAAGATAATATGATTTGAACCCGTTGGACTTTATACTTTGGATTTCTGAGGGTCGAAAGCCTACGCCGATTAGCCGTAATCGGCCAAAGATTTAAAGTCATTCAAAATTAGACCACTCGGAGATACATATGGCACCGTGAGGACTTGTTTGATTGCAACATTCAGCACCTACCCACCCGTACTGAAACTCTTTTATTCGTACAAGGCTTAATAAATCTCTCAAGGCTTTTTGAAATCTCTTTGTCAACGTTCATCAGCTATCTGAGCTGGTGTCTTGTATGACAACTTAATATTTCACCTCACATGTTAATGTGAGTTGCGGGCGTGTAGGTTGCATAACTAATAGTTCACTCGGTAGCTTTAAACCCAATTCGATGCCCAGTGGGTTTCCCCATTCCGGTTCTTACATGTCTTTGAACCTTATCGATTCTTTAGAAAATCCTAGTAATTCTTCCAGTGGCGCATTCCCTAAGATGTTTAGGCTTTCGAAGAAGTGGTCGCCCAGAAATTTCAGGCGTTTTCCTCAGAGTGCTGAGCGCTCGCAGAGGAAGGGCTGGACGGATTCTATCTCCTCCTTATCTCTGCAGCTTTTGCAGAAATCGTTATACAACACTCCGAACCTGCCGCCTATGTGCCCAATACGCCATTGCCCTCTGAGTAGTATAATATTTGTATTTAAAGCCTTAATAAACGCACGTATTCTTTGTTCGTCGAGCGTCAACAACGAAGGCAAGTTCTGATGGAGCTAATTCGATCCTCGATTGCATATATCTCAGCCTATAAAACACTGAAGTGCCTATAGTCTTTAGGACTCTCTCAGAGATAACTCCTAAGAATTAGAGCCGTAAAAATAGGTATTTCGTCATCGCCGATAACATTACTAAACTCCCTGTTACTTCTGTCTGGAAAATGGTTATCGATGCCTCAATCGAAGTTAGTTTCTCTGACCTGGTAATCACAGTTACTGTACTTCACTTCCACTCTCTCGAAGACGGTGGCGTGATCTTTGCAAGTTGTTCGTAGCCTGCAAAGCCCTGAGTCGAAAAGACCTCTTAACTGCGATATTTATAACGTACGTATATGTAGGTCTAGGTTTGGAATGTCTAGGAGTGTGCTTTTCTGAGTTTCTTTTCCAGGAAAGCTTACAGGCGAGAATAACCCCCAAAAACTTTGCCTCATTTGACAATTTAAGATTTGCTACATTGAGGGACGAAGTTCGAAATTGGTCAACCTCATATCGCTT
Source organism: Rhagoletis zephyria (assembly GCF_001687245.7). NCBI lineage: Eukaryota > Metazoa > Arthropoda > Insecta > Diptera > Tephritidae > Rhagoletis > Rhagoletis zephyria. The sequence goes on along the minus strand of NW_016166394.1, from coordinate 20,439 downwards.
GGTGAATAGAAGCAGATCGGGTTTTCTCCAGATCGTTAATTGCAGATTGTAAGAATTTAGTACTTGCAGCTAATATTCACTATAGGCACTTCATATTTTGGGAGTAAGATGACATACTTGCCGAGACATACAAATTTTAGTCTGCCAAAAACCAGCTGCCGACAAGTACGTTCTGAAATATTTCATATTATCACGCTCCAAAGATCTGCGCAAACATGAGTCCTCGGGCGATCTGCGGTCTACCATCTGCCTAAAGAACTTTTAGTTTTTGCATATCGCAGATTTCCCCATGCGATCGCTTAATCGACAATAAGCCGAACTTTTCCGGATTGGCGCACAAACTTCTACTCTTATGCCCACACTGATTGCGCTATACCCAGCCAACTTATCAGCCACGGAGTTTCCTGCAATGCTACTGGGATCTTAAAGAACATGATGTGAAAGTAATCCCTGGCGATGGTGACCTAAGTCAGACATTCCCGCAGCCTTTATTTATGCTTGGCTATCAGTGTAGATACATATCCTTCTGATCTTTAGCACCCCAGTACCTAGCTAGTCAGCTGCCTTTTTCAAAGCGAGAAAAATGCTGAAGCCTAAACATGAGACTTACAAAAAGTTTGTGACAGAACACTCCATTTATAACATTGATAACTTTGTGGCGATTAACTTTACTTGATGTATCGTCTTCAGTTTGACAAGAATATTGTTCAGTGTTTCTACCCCTTGAGCAGCATTTCCATCAGAGCTGTCCTACATTTAATATATGTTTTTATATAACTATAATTTGTTGGCACATCTTTATTTTCCTGCACTCAGTCAAAGCATACTTTTCCCTTTGTCTTTCCGCCTTTTCGACTTTCCATATTTTTATGCCCTTCAATGTGCTCTCTTACAAATTTCCGTGCTTTATTTACATCTTCGTATTTACATGGAAATCAAATTTGTTGCCACTTTGATGCTATTAGTGACACGATTTCCAACACTTTTACAAAGTTAGTCGCAATTGGCAAGTGCCTCGCAAGTCAAGTGTCTCTTTGGGGGCTTCTTAACACGTCTCGCAACAGCTCTTTGCTGTCTGTGCAACTTTTTTAGTTAGTTGCGCTGGTTACAGTTTCAATATACTTGTCCTTACTTCTATCACTTCGCTTCTAGTTTAGTTGGTAGTATTACACTTTAGTTGGCTACTCACCTCGCACAATTTACCAGAGTCTTTGTCAACTCTGTTGGCTTTTGGCCGTGATAATGCATTTACTCTGCTTGCTTGCATTGTAACTATTTACTGTTATTGCTTTGCATTATTTATGCTGCAATTGTCTGTTGTTTTGAGCGAGTATTTGTTAGTTTTAGATCTTATTTCTTTTTTTATTACACTTTTATTTCTTCACTTTATTTTNATTTTCTTTAAAAGCAATATAATTCTTATATCACCAAAATCTGACCCTTGATACGGATATTCCGAAAAACTCGGCTCTAGCGCCATATAGCCGCTCTATTTTTCGTTTAAAAGTATTTCTCATCTCACCTGCGGCATACATTTTGAATTTCATTAAAACTGGACGATAAGTACAGATTTTATGAACGTATCGACTTCATCGCCACCTAGCGGATTCATTTTGCTTTCAAATATCATCAAAATCTTACCGCAAATATGGGTTTTGTGAATAACTTGAGTTTAGCGCAAGTTTTTTTTTGTAATATTTCTCATCACACCTGTACCTAATTATTCCAATTTTGATATCGGATAATAAATACATACTAGCAGACCCGGCGAACTTCGTCCCGCCAAAATTAATTTTTGGTATTGAAGCATTTTGGTTCAACATTATCACCAACAGTTCACGTTCATGATTTAAATAGTAACGCATTAATCTTCTAATATTATGGTTTGGTGGTTGTCTAAAAAGTTTTTAAGGGAGGTACCACGACCCTTGCAGCTAGCGCTATGAAATATACTTTACATACGATTCCCATACCTACCTACATCGACCACAAAGGCCATGACACGAGATTTTTATATACATAAATATTATATTTTTTCTTTTTCAAGTTAAGTTCTTTGAATTTATCAGATTTTATTCCTTTAAAAAATAATTTTTTTAATTTCACTTATTTTTCATAATCTTATTTCATTTAATTCAAAAACTGTTTTCATTTAATTTTAAGATATTCTTGTTTAAAAAATAGTAATTTTGTAATACATATATATTTTTTTAAATTAATTTATTTTCTTTAAATTTTAGAATCTGTCGTTTTGAAATAAAAGATATACATATAATTTTTTTGTTTCATTTAATTTTTAGAAGTTTATTTTATGTTTTTTTTTTAAATTTCAATGTAATTCTTAGATTTTATCGTTTCAAACTATTTTTTCAATTTTCTTAAATTTCCAGCAACTTATTTTATTTCTTTCTCTTTCCTAAATTTTCTTTGAATATTTAGGCTTTTTTGTTTTAAAAAGGAAAAATATATATAAATTTTTTATATTCGTGCCCTGTTAGGATCTCATTTTGTTGTATGTTTTTTAGTTAAATGTTTCTTAATTTAATTTTTAGATTATATAGTTGTTGTTGTTTTTTAAATACAAATTTTTTATATAGATATATTTTTTATTTTTTGTAATTTGATTTTTTTTCTTTTGTAACTTAAATCTTGAAATTTTAAATTTTTTGTTTTAAAAAGAAAAGAATAAATATTTTTCTTTTTACTTAGTTGCTTGTTTTATAAATGTTTCCCTTTTTAATGTCTCTTTTTTTATTAACTTAATTTTTTAGAAATATTTTTTTGTTTAATTTCATCTTTAAATTTTTTTATTATTCTCTTTATACACATAGTGGTTTCTGTTTTAATTTATACATTCTTTTAACTTGTAGATCTCTTTGTTTTAAAAGAGGAAAATATTTGTTTTACCTTTGTTTAATTTTTTTAACTATTTTTTAATTTAATTTAACGATTTTAGTGTTTTAAAAAGAAAAATATACATTTCTAATATTATTAAATTTTAGAAATTTATTTTATTTATTTCTTCTGTTTCCCCTTTTTCATGATTTTTTTTTATAATTAATAATTCGATTTTATTGTTTTAAGAATATTACTTTTTTATTTGATTCCTATTTTTAACTTAGTTTTCTTTTAATCTTTCGATTTTATTGTTAAAAAAAATATATATGTATATGTAAATACTTTTATTTTAATTTTTAGAAAACTTATTGCTAAACAGCAAACATAATAACGGCTAGACCACCTCGTCAGCAGATTATTCAATTAGTCTTTCGGTCTTATGAAAAGAGAGCTTTGAAGATAGTTGCCAGAATTGGCTGTAAGAGCTCTTAAATGATTAACGGACCATACATTTTTAATGCTACATACATACATATGTACATTCAAGCACTACCCTTGCGAATCACCGCTTCCATGCCAGTTAAAATGTTTTTCCAAGATTTAGTTATTGTCACAAGGATCTTTATCAAGCACCAAACATCACTGCGATGCGTAAATTTCTCTCTTCTGCTTCCCTCTTGTAACTCATAATTTTGAAAATTCAATTTCGCACGCTTTCACGCCTTACTTTGAGCAACGCTTTTGTGTGCGACTCTGACTTCATGTATCATATCGCGCGAATCTCGCACTTAGTCTTTGTCATGAGCAACAGCAAACACCTGCGGAAAACTGTGTGCACCATAGGAGCTTATCAAGCTTTCATTGTGGCGTATCTCAAACTTGCATCATTCGTTTAACACGCTTTCTCGCCTCTTCCTTTGTGGTCATTTGAACGTAATACGCTTTCAGCATTGCTGCTGCATGTTTAACGCTTTTGTTGCTGTTGGTGTTATTCGCTAAAGGCCACACATACATAGATATTTTTTGTCCTTTCTCTCACCGCTTCTTAATGTTTTATGATGACTGTAGCCTTTGCCCTTTACTAGCAGGTTGAAGCCATGCAAGAGCTCGTCGCGGCATTCGAAGGGCTTCAAAGCATCGCTTACGCTGCTCAAGTGATGGTTGTCACCGCAGAGGTGGTTCCAATAAGAATATTCGTACGTACATATATGTAAGTATGTACTACATTTGTGTAACCTACTACAGAAATACCCGTAAAATACGTGCGCGTGGAAAACAACAGCGTGCTACTTGCAACACCAGCACTGTGGCAAGCATTTCCCTGGCTGCCATCGCCATTGTCAAGTGTAATCTGCGCTGCGCAACCTTTGTCGGCTACTTACCTACAGTCGCACACTAACCAGCATACATGCATACACACCTGGCTACTTAGTGCTGCTACGTGTCATTTAAGCTCTACTTTGTGCCTCATAGGTACTACATTGCAGCGATGCACACTGATTGTGTTGCAAGTTCAGTGCTGCAGCCAATGGCATTGCTTCTGTTTAGCTGCTGCTGTTGCTAACCGTTGCTGGTGCTGTCGGGCGTTGCGTGACAAATTTTCTTGCGACATTTTTGTGCTTATGTAAATGTGTGTTGCAAGCAACTAGCTTTTATTATGTTGTTGTTCGTTTATTGTTAATGTTTTCCTTCCACGTTTTTCTCACTCTTTCTGTTGTTGCTGTTGCTGTTGGTGCTGCTATTTATGTAATTGTTGCAGGCGTTGCAGCGGCAGTAACATTTTTCCTTTGCTTCCTCTCCTCCTCCTTTCTTCTGCGCTTAACTCTCACTTCCTTTTCCACTTTCCTGAATCCTGTGTCTGATTTAAGCGGGTTTTTTCGCCTGCCTTTGGCACCGAAAGCAAGCGCACAAAGCCAGCAGTAACAATAATCTTTAGTAGGTGCCAAGAAGTCAAAAGTGCAGTTGTAAAGTAGCGTATGAACAGAAATATGGATTTGACTGTGGCATTTTAGTTTTTGGCACGCGCCCTCTAAGAAAGTGGGTAGGCAAAAGATGAAGAAAAATTTTGAAAATCGCCTGCGTAGAACTTTAGGGGACTGAAGCACCGCTGTAGTTTTTAGCGATTGAGACTGGTGTACTGGTTGATCATAGACTTCAGGACTTGTCAGCGATACCGAGAAGACTTATATCGCGGTATTGAGTAAGCGGTAAAATCTGCTTTCTATAACCAAATAATCAAAGAACTCCTAGAATCAAAATTTTATGCAGTCGGTGTACCGGTGACTCCGGTGCCGGTGCTTTCATTACTCGTGAGAAATCATGAGCCTTTAGAAGTGCGCTCTCCTTATCCTTCAAATGTTTTCTACACGAGTGCGAGTGTCATCAAATTAGCATTCTCGTTCTTTCATAAAGCAGCGAGCTATAGCCACAATCCTTAAGGTTTTGCTTTCCGGTGTTTGGTCAAAATTTTCAGTCTATTATTCAGCTTATTTTTCGATATAAAGCTATTGGAGAAAGGAGTTCCTAGCCTATTAGTATCTATATCCCTTAGGTGTTACTGTATTCGAGTGCGAGTGTTATCAGATTTCCGTGCTCGTCCTTTCATAAATCAGCCAGCTACGGCCCCGATCCTTTACCGTTTTGCCTGCTGCCTGATTTTTGGTCAAAATTCTCAGTCTGTTTTTCTGCTTATTTTTTTACGGCTGTTTTTCCTAGCAATATGAAGCTTTTGGAATTTGGTGTTCAAGACTTAATAATATTTGGCACATTTCGGTGAAAATTTTCCTGTATAAAGCGGACCGACATTAAATTGCAAAAAAGACTGGACTCTAGTAATGTAAGAATACAACTCAAAATAAAGCCAAGGGAGATTTTTTTTCAGTTTGTGAAGGTCTCCCATTGAGCCCCTAGCTGTCACGCCATCATCAACAACCTGCAACACATCCTGGTTGCGACGTGAAGCCAAGCAAAGTCAAGCTGTGCCAAGACCACCTGCGATTGCACACGGCAACGTTAAAATATTAGAGCAGATGAAATGCGCAGCATTAGAGGAGGCATCGGTGAAGTTGGCTGTTAGCTTTCTGTGCTCAGCTGCTTTGAATGCATGCAGGCGTTTAAGCATTTCTGCCCAGTATGCGCTTACAGCCAGGCACATTTCAACTGCTTACCTCTAAGCCTGTCAACTGCAGTCAGGCGTAAGCAAAATGCGCGCATAAAAGTGCGACTGATGTCATAGGAATTGCGTGGCATGTTGACGCTGGCGTGCACGTCTGTCACGTGACACTGGGAAAGCGACAAATCTTAAATCGTGCCGCTGCCGCTAGGCTATCTTATGTGGCTTGACAGTTGGTGCTGACTGCTGTTTGAATACGCGGGCAGAAGTCACACGATATTTCGTTGTTGTTGTTAGCGTCATAAAAAGCTTTTCCTAGGTAAGTTCTTAGTCGACAAACTGCGTTCTTTGTCACTACACCGATGCTTGCCTTAGCTGATTTCTCTTAACATTTTTTGTGCTTTTGATTATTTTGGCTCAGCCTTCCATTGCACAAATTCGCTTCCTGCCGCTTATAACGTGGCGCGGAGACGTTAAACTACCCTGCAGGGAGTGACGTTAGCTTATACCTAACTTTAGTCTGTTTACGCGAACACTAGTGCTAACTATTAACTGAGTATTTTGTTCGAAAAAAGCTAACTACTTTTGTGGGGCGATGGCCGCAAAAAAGTCAGACCTAGATACCTCTGCTTTACATGTCAACTAACTTGTTACTAACTTCCTTTGGACATAAAATATCAATAAGAAAAACAAAATATTTTTTTGTTTTTTTACTTTTTTATTTACTTATTTATTTACTTTATTTTATTACATTTCATATTTGTTTACATATTCTGCCTTGGGAGGCCCTATATTCGAACACCGTCAGACATAACTTCAAAATGATAGTATAAAATTTCGATCTTCCTTTTATTTGTCCTGAATACGAAAAAGAATCTGCGAAGTTNTTTAATAGAAACTTGTAAAGAAAACCAACTCCCGATTGCGTCTGCATGACTCCTGCACGACTTTACAATTCACTTTAAGTTGGTTTTGTCATAGCTAATTAAAAGTGAGGTCTTAATCGAAATCTCGCCAAAAAGCTAACTATAAGTTGGTTAGTTTTAACAATTGATAATTTTTCACTGCAGGGTATTGTCACTTTGCATTGGCCTCACGCACACTTTCCTCTTTTGTCAAGCAACTTAGGCGCTTTCTAATGGCCGTCGTGGGCTCTTATACGACTCGTTATGTCTGTTATGAGGCTCGTACGAATGCTTGAGCATTGTTCCTTTGAATTGGTGATTACGAAATTAGCAATTGCTATTTGGTATTTCGGGAATTGGAGAGGATCCTTGCATGCAGCCATATTTAGTATAATTTTTGAGCAGGTATTTATACAGATTATTGAGAAAAGCTCGCTCCAGAAGTTTATGGTAAAATCAAAATTAACAAGCGAATGCCATACTTGTTTTTGGTGGGCAACTTCGGATTCACATTTTCGGACCAGGATTTGTGATCTGCCCTTGAACAGAGAAACTTTAAGTAGAATCGGCGAGCGCTGAGAGCAATCATCGACGTTGAAATGAGTAAAGTCTCTCTAGCTGGTGCTAATTCAAAGGTATTTAGTCAACAAACTTGTTACCATGCTTGGGCACTTGCAGGACTGCACGGCTCATTACCAAGGGGCCGGCTGACCGGAACTGCTCAATTCCTAATCCGGAACCTTCCGTTAGGGCTTTGGATTAGTTCAGACGTTTATGCACTTTTGCAACAATTTGGATGACAACGAGTTAGAATCATTTCAGAAATTTCTCTTATAGCGAGGCTATGTTTAAACAGCCCGGCTTAAATTTTATCACAACTCATGGGAAAGTAAGAATCTTTAAATGCCAGAAACATACACAGCCATCGACTACCATATCGATAATTTCTTTTACAGATATATAGATATCAATATCGGAAACTATATCGAAAATATATCGATAACACTTTATTAAATCAACAAGGAAATCGATAAATGCGTCTGAAATGTTATCGATAACTACTAAATAATATGCGATAAAAGCAATGACCACTAAAACCATTTAATAAATCAACTAGGAAATCGATAAATGCGTCTGAAATGTTATCGATAACTACTAAATATTATGCGATAAAAGCAATGACCACTAAACCATTGAAAGTGTGCAAAGGATAATATGCGAGCCTGCTCCTCTTTTCGATGTTTACACAAATTTAGCGAATTTTATTTCAAAAGCTGCTCTGGTTTTCACAAAGCATGTAAATTCTTTGATTTCAATTCGAAGTCAATGGATACCTGGGGCTGTTTTTGCAAACTCTGGTTAACACTAATTCTCTGTTAAACATCGTTAGTGTTAACCAGAGATGGTAGAGACGGCGCTTAGGCAGTGGTCAGTGTTGGAAAGCATGGAGTATTTTTGTTAATAAATTGTTTGGATATCTATTAAATATTATGAGAATCGCATATTTGTATTAAGTTTCTAATGCAGTTGTAAAAAATATTTTCTAGTTTTCATGTTACTGATTAAAACAGTAGGCTTTCTCTATACTTAGAAAGAATTCTTAAAATATTTTCGCCTTTATAGTTGCAACACGTCCGTTTTCATTTGCGCCACAGCGTTGCATTTTAAAACAAGTTTGCCACTTTGACTTCGTCTGCTACTTGCTGGATGGGGCATTTCAGTTGCTGCATTCGCGTGCTCTTCTCGCAACTTCGCCTGCTACACAAACTTCGATTGCGAACACTTTCCCCTGGAATATAGTTGAGTATGAGTAATTCGCAGACTTTGTGAAATTTTGGTCCAAATACGACTGCCACAGTACCCTTGTCGTCTGATTCGTCGGAATATCATACTTGGGACCTGACCTTTCTTAAATCATAGTTATTATCACTTCATAGCAGTCCCTTTCAGGAATTCTGACCTTGTAGGGTTTGTAGAAGGTTAATTCGGGATTATCAAGGAATGGCTTTATAACCTCCAAATGACCCCGAAGATCCCAAACTTTCTTGCTGATCATATTGGGCAGTCGTAGGGCGCTCCAGCAGGCCTCTTTTTTAAACAGAATAGACAATGGAGGAATGCCTGTAATGACACCAAGGGCATCCGTTGGACTGGTGCCCATAGCTCCTGTAATGGCCACGCGGACTAGTCGGGCAGCTTGCTAAAGGTGGCACTCGCCTTTACTTGCGTAGCTTTTGGCCACGAGGCCAGTGTCGCATATGTAACAACGGGTCTTACTACCATAGTCGACCAATAGGTTAGTTTTGGTAATATTCCTTAAGTCTCACAACGAAGTTTCTATCAGATGGACAATGGTGGACTATTCGTGTAAACTATTATTGTCGCTGAACCTTCCAAAATCCAATCTAGCCTACCAACCTACCAGTTTTGAATATGATCAATTGTGAACTTTAGATTTGTCGTCGGATCTTATAAAACAGCGAAAGATATTTATTAACATAGAACGTTAACTAATGTATAAAATTGCTTTAACAAAAATACTAACCGATTTCTTATGCTGGATTTCCACTAGGTATAAAATGGCAAAAATGACAAATGACAAAGTCGGGCATTAAAAAATAGTCGTGTCATTACATTAAAAAAATTGTCATAAAGCTCATTCAACATGGCATTTTTTTTAAATGACATAAATTTGTTTGTCATTTCAATGCCTTGTGGAAATTCGGCATTAGCTTTATGAGTTATCATTTGAATGAATGTGACAAGTGGGACACTGAAAAGAACTAAATTTTACCCCTGTCCACTCAAAGATGATTTTTAGGCAAAACATGTAATCCGAACTATGTTTTTGTGTTGTGAAGTTTGAATTATACACTTTCGTTTTCAATAAAAATAAGGTTTATATAATCTTCATAGAAATACTAAAAAATATTTAAAGTTATGTCTGGTGGGACATTTCCTTGTTACTGGTGTAAAGCAATTATGTATGAAATAAAAGTTTTCATAGAGAAAAATTATAGCTTATTTGTAATTTTTTAATATTTTCCAACAAATTAATGAAATGTAAATGAGGTTGCCACTGAAATAGAGATAATTAGGGCATATTATTTTTATTTATGTCGTTTTCCTTTTTTCAATGGAATGACCCATGTGAAACCTTTTTCCATACAAAGCAAGCGACTAAATAGCAGCTTTTGGAATGTTCGCAGCTGATTACTGGGCCTTGCAAAGGATGGATCAATGCTTTGAGAAGCAAACAAATTTACTAAGAAAGAAAGTTGCAGCAATTTTTATTTTTTCCTATTTAAATTGTTTATTTGTTTTTATTTCACATGGCACGCTTTGATTTCGAAAAAATTAGACAGTTTTTGACACTTTCCTACCAGAAGCGACAACAAAATACACGCAAATATTGTTTTTGCTCAAATGCTACACCTGTTGGATATGCTTTTGTACCAATAAAATTTTTTTGGCATTATTAAATTGAAAAAGACGAGACGGCTAGGGCGACTAAGTGAGCGTTAAAGCAACTTTTACTGATAATTACCGATAAAATTTAGCGAAAACTTTGATGCAACACATTCCAGAAATTTCCAAACTCACAAAGAAACCAACGCCATTACACGAAGCTCCGCGCACTGTTTATAAGCTAAGTTCCACTGATGCAAGTGCAAGCTCGGCACTTAATCTTAAATCATTGTTTCTATCGCTACATATCGAACCTTAATTGAAAAACAGTTACAACTCAAAATTTTTCAATTTTTATTTTTTTTTTCATAAAACAATATCTAATGCCCGCCGAAATTTATTCTTCATCAGCCCCTTCTTTAACTGGAAAAACACTCTTCGTGTCCAATTGCAGATGAAATATGTAAGTCGAAAAAGCCCTAAGTATGTTTTTATTTTGCTTGTGTCGCATGCGCAACACCAGCAGTTTTTTTCCTTTCGTGAACATTTGGTATTTTTTGAGTTGTGCCTGTTTTTGATTTAGGACGCGATGTGCACATAAGTATATATTAAGCTACAAAACGAAAAGTTCATTAGTGATGAAAGGCGAAAGTTCAAACCTTATGAGCAGATAATTATGTTGATTATTATGCAGCCAATGAAGAGGAAGGATAAAGACAGCATTGCAATGCCGGAAGCAATGCGGAAAAGTCAAAGTTTACAACAGGTATTCGAAAGTAATTTAGATTAAATTATGTGGCGGTGCTGCGCCTTCAAGTAGACTACAGAGCTATGTAGAAGGCGGAGCACTGAGAAGCTGTTGGTGGCGCGAGAGAAGACGAAGGAGCGACTACTAACTTTACATGTGAATTTTTGGCAGTGACATAGCAATTAAAACGCTCTTTCAGCAGCTGATGACGCTTTTTTTTCTTACGGAAACAAAGCAAAAGGATTTACATGAGTGGTCGCATACATACAACCACATACACGCACACACACACACACACACACACACACACTTTCATGAAAAGTGCTAGAAAACATTGTCACTTCTCTGTTTGCAAACTTTGCCGCGAGGTTGCTTCCACTTTTGTTGACTGTCGCCTGACTTGTACCACACGAATATGAATATTTTATAGCCTTTCATGTATGCACATACATATGTAAATGTGTGTAAGTACATTGTGCTGCCGGCTAAATTCTAAAATTTCTCNGCCACAGACCGCATGCGGTCTATATGTATGTACGTACTTCTCACTCTGTATCTTACATACATTCATCCGCTATTGCATGTATGTACATATATCGATATGTATGGGCGCATGTGCTCTTGTTTGTTTGTTTGTTTATTCGCGAAATAGTTGGCATAGCGAAATTTTAATTAATACAAAATACGAAAGTTACTGTCTACGAGCTGCGTTGTGAGCAGGCTATGATATCAAACCGCAAACAAATATATAACGAACACACATCCATATAGGAACAAGAACTTGTGTGCATGTGTAAAGCTTTTCCTATTTTGATGGTTGTTGCCGCACCCTTCCTACGGTTGCCAAAAATCTGTTATTTTGCTACTTCGTTGCGCGCGAGAATATCTCTAACAAAGAGNATTGTGCTGCCGGCTAAATTCTAAAATTTCTCATTGTCGAAAAGCGTACGTCGTTGAATCTTTCATATTTACACCTAGCCGCCAGTTTTATGTAAGCCAAGGCATACATGCCACTCGAGCTCCTCTCCTCCTCCTATACGCGCTTGTTGTATGCCACATGCCACAGACCGCATGCGGTCTATATGTAGGTACGTACTTCTCACTCTGTATCTTACATACATTCATCCGCTATTGCATGTATGTACATATATCGATATATATGGGCGCATGTGCTCTTGTTTATTTGTTTGTTTATTCGCGAAATAGTTGGCATAGCGAAATTTTAATTAATACAAAATGCGAAAGTTACTGTCTACGAGCTGCGTTGTGAGCAGGCTATGATATCAAACCGCAAACAAATAGATAACGAACACACATCCATATAGGAACAAGACTTTGTGTGCATGTGTAAAGCTTTTCCTATTTTGATGGTTGTTGCCGCACCCTTCCTACGGTTGCCAAAAATCTGTTATTTTGCTACTTCGTTGCGCGCGAGAATATCTCTAACAAAGAGACTTAATGGAAGTACAACAACTACAACATATCAGAGGCAACAACAAAATAAGTTTGGTAGTGGTAATGCCAACAGTCTGGCAAAAGCCAACGATTAGGATGTTAAATTGAATTGGAGTTAGAACCAAAGTGCCATCAAAGAAAGTAAGAAAGTTCCCCCTGAAGGACTTTACGCCGACTCTACCTTAGCACCGGTCCATACCAGCGCTTTTGGCCTCTGACATGATGCACTCTTACTGCATACTTAAACGAAGTTTCCTCTGCCCAGCGCGTTTACACCATGGGTTCGGTCTAGAGCTTCCGCTGACTACCTCCAAATTTATAGATTAGATGACAACCGCCACANCCTTAATGGAAGTACAACAACTGCAGCATATCAGAGGCAACAACAAAATAAGTTTGGTAGTTGTAATGCCAACAGTCTGGCAAAAGCCAACGATTAGGATGTTAAAGTGAATTGGAGTTAGCGTGCATAAAAACCAAAGTGCCATCAAAGAAAGTAAGAAAGTTCCCCCTGAAGGACTTTACGCCGACTCTACCTTAGCACCGGTCCATACCAGCGCTTTTGGCCTCTGACATGATGCACTCTTACTGCATACTTAAACGAAGTTTCCTCTGCCCAGCGCGTTTACACCATGGGTTCGGTCTAGAGCTTCCGCTGACTACCTCCAAATTTATAGATTAGATGACAACCGCCACATGTTTCCAGCAGATCGCGCATTATCATTTTAGCCCACTCGAGGGTTTAAAATATTTGTCAGATATCTGAGAAACATCCTGGCCGGCGTAAACATTCGTCCCTAAGACATTGCCAGAATTTCCCTGTAAAACCTCGGCATTCGGATTTTAATCCTGCGGGCAACTTTCTCGTTACTAAAACTCCTGACAGTTTTCGTTGAAATTTTCAATATTTTATCTTTTAAAAGCGACACTACCTTCCTTTTCCGCCGAGTAGTCTTCCCGGCATTAAAAACTCTCCGTCACAAATGTACATAGCGCCGCCTTTAGCAGTGCAGCTTCGACACATTTCTATTGATGCTGGGCAATCTTGGCCTTTTCTTTCCAGTTATTAATGACGCCCATCGTGTTTCGAGCTATGGCTGTTTCAGGGAAAGTTCAAGCCTAGGCCATTACTGGAACTTCCTTCACCCATATCTGGCTATTGGTGAGCTGCGCTTGCATTATGACGGCAAAACAAAACTCGGTATAACTGATTTGGACCCCTCGTGTAACCCTGCACTTTAAAAAAGTCTTAACTCAAGACCTGATCCTTCCTAAAGAGTGAAGGGGTGAGGCGAAAAAGTATTTTATGGTCTTTCTAAGCGGCTTTAAAAGTCCGGGCTGTGGTGAATTCCTCAGCTCTACCGTAGATCACAAAGCTGACCTGATTACTTGTAGCATGTCTACCAGCCACTTTTCGCTGTATGATGAGCTAACTACTGGAGGACAAAAAATAGCCGGCGCTTGCGCTGTGTACTTCTTTTTGANTATGACAACCGCAGATCGCGCATTATCATTTTAGCCCACTCGAGGGTTTAAAATATTTGTCAGATATCTGAGAAACATCCTGGCCGGCGTAAACATTCGGCCCTAAGACATTGCCAGAATTTCCCTGTAAAACCTCGGCATTCGGATTTTAATCCTGCGGGCAACTTTCTCGTTACTAAAACTCTTGCCAGTTTTCGTTGAAATTTTCAAAATTGCATCTTTTAAAAGCGACACTACCTTCCTTTTCCGCCGAGTAGTCTTCCCGGNCAAGCCTGATCGGCTAAATTTTATCCTGGCTTAGAGGAATTTAGAAAGAGGCTAATCGCCACCCCGGTTGCCTCTTAACTTTGTTTTTTTTTTTTTTAACACCAAATCAGTTGCAAGCATTGTGAAAGTGTAGCTGTGTGCAATTCAAATAGGCACAACGAAACAGACTAATTCACTAGGTGCACATAGATCACCTACACAGCAAACATCCATTGCAACGAACGTCCAGTTCAACATTGAGATCAAAGGCGAGTCAACAGCGCTTACTTAGAGTCCTTTGGCAATACCACCTCCCACATCAATGCCTAACTTTACAAAAAAGACAAAAATGAAAATGCTTGATGGCATATACAAATTCAAGCTCAAAAACATGACTTGCAATGCGATTCAACTAGTAGAGCATATCAGCAACAACAATTAGTGGACGTGCCTTCGCTTGCTGTTACATTTGTTACCATGTAACTTCAGCCAACAGCCAACAATCAGTTGGTAGTTCAGATACTCGTACTTTGCAAACGGGTGTTTTGTTACCGAAATTGGACGTTTCGCTGAAATAGATGCTAACTGCTGGCAGCATTGGCTCAGTTGAGATTCTTGTGTTTCTGACAGTTAACAACACACTATACTTACTCACCTACATAGCGGCAGGTATTTGCATTGATAGTGGCAAAGGATTCCAGTAGCTGCAGAGTGCGATTTGTACCAATGCCACTGGGGAAATTTGCGGTTGCAATGGCTGATATTACAAAGGGTTTGCGTAAAGCAAAAAAGGAGTTGGTTATTGCTGCCTTCTGCGCAGTTGCTTGGCATTGATATGGGTACATTAAAGCAACAGAAAGAAATTTGGTGATGCAAGACAATGAATCCTTGCGTTTCGCGTAAAGATACAGAAAGTTTGATGAGGTGTCTAAATATACAAAAAAAAAATAAAGGCAAATTTATATATACAGATGTACTAGCAGACCCGGTGAAACTTGCCATGATCTAGTATTATTTAAAACGAAATGAAACACTTTGAATATCTCAATGAGAGCGGAGGGAAAGATGTTTAAATGCCATGCAGAGTTCGCATGAAACTCCGAAAGCATTTTGCGGAGATTCCGTCAGTCTAGGCTGAGCATGCTCTGAAATTCCATCAACTTACTTAAGAAAGATTTTTTTTTATGGTGAGAAGTGCAAGTGCAAAAATTTCATAAGGAATTCCATAGAGAAAATTTTTGCACATGCAACAGTGCATAGCATGCATTTAGGCGCTTGGTGCTAACAGTCTTTTTAACCGCAAACAGTTTTTAAATTCTGTTGTATGAAATTTCTTTTATTCGCACTAAATGTAAAGAGGCTGCATAATTTATTCTCAAATTTGAGTCTCGGTGAGAAAAGAAATAGATTGGTATGTACCACTTAGTTGTAGAACATTTCCTTCTTAGTGAATTTTTCCATGACAATTTTCATCAATAACTGTTATCTTCCGTCCCTGTGTCACACATATTCGAGATCAGTTTCATATACGTCCAAAGACTGGCCTTGCGTTTTAATTATCGTCATGTCGTATGCAAGACGAGCTTAGAACTGAGTATGTTTGAACTCAAAGCGCCTCCTCACTTAAGTATCGTTGCTTGGCTAATTGTTTAACCACGTAACTAGTATTTCAATATTTCATATAAATTTTGTTTAATTTATTTAAAGTCGAATTTTCAAACAAAGTGGCAACATTCTTGAAAATATTTTGAAGCCGCAACCTACTCAAACCTCTTTCGTCTGACATCCATACAATTGTGGTATGAGTTGAATTAGTATTTTTGAACAGGTGGAACCCTCCTACATGTGGTTTAGAAATCAAGCCGTTTCAAAAAACGTCTTATATTAGCTTATAAAATAATTTGAATTTAACTTTTCAAACAGGTGGTAACCTTTTCAAACAACTCAAAAATATTCCAAATGTTCAAACTGAAGATTTTTCATACTCTTTGTTTTGACACCCATAGTTTAATAATCATATATTATGTTTATAATTTAATTAAATTTGACTTCTCAAACAGGTGCCAGCCCTCCTAAAAAAATACCTCCAAACAGAAACCTTCTGAAATTTCTTTTGTTTGACATTCACATAATAATACATATTCAATCCCTTCATTCAAGTTAGATTTGATTGTTTAAACAGGTGGCAACTCTTCTACATTTGGTTTAGAAATTAATATTTTTTAACTCTATTTCGATTTATATTCATATTCCCTTAGCTTATTAAATATATTCAATTTGATTTTTTAAACAGGAGGAAACCTGCTTCAAATAACTCAAAAAACTCTTACAGTTTCAATTAAAGATTTTTGACAATTTTTTTGTTACACATTTATATTTCGTATGTTTAACCTGTGTATAATTTAATCAAGTCTGACTTTTCAAACAACTGGTAATACTCTTTCAAAATATATTCAAACTAGAACTTTATTGAACCTCTTTCCATCGGCGTAGCCAGAATGAAATTTGGGTGGGGTCTTGACCCTATTAAGCTGGCATTTCAGGGTACTCATTTTATATATATAAGGAAAATTTGAAAGCTAGGGGGGGGCGGGGCGGCTCCAGCACCCCCTGCCTCTACCTGGCTACGCCCATGCCTCTTTCGTCTGACATCTATTTGACTATTGACTGCTTAAACAGGTGACAACACTATTACATTTAGTGAAGTTGCAACACTATTACATGTAGTGAAGTCTTTTCAAAACTATTTCGATTGATACCCATTTTGTAATAATTCATTTAGATTACAAAATTACTTTAATTAAATTTTTTAAAGAGGTGGCAACCCTCTTCCAACACACCAAAAAATTTTAAATTTCCGGAATTCGTCCCTAAAGTGAACGTGCATAAGAAAAATAAATAAAACAAGTAAGAAAGTCTAAGTTCGGGCGGAACCGAACATTAAATACCCGGCGCAAGTATTAAATACATATATGTTTTTCACCTTTCCGAAAGCTACCGCTACATGGTAAGCCGGGGTGTATCAATTTTGAGTAAATTAGCGTCCTTAAATTTCGAAATATTGAAGTTTCAAGCATTTCTGAAATTTACGGTTATATGAAAAGCGGCCGTAATTTTAGTCCGATTTCAATAATTTTGAACGCTTTGCTTTTACGTGGCAAGCACAACAAAAATACCGCGTTTGGTACAAATTGATAGAACGGTAGTGGGCGGTGCCACGCCCATTTTCCAAAATTTAACCATAAACGTATTTCTTGGTAAAGAATTGTTGC
>NW_016166394.1:0-2885 GCF_001687245.7 Rhagoletis zephyria | reverse complement strand
TATGTATACATTTGTCTATATCTATCTCTATTCGTTTTGGCTGTTACAAACAACCGTTATGTGAACAAAATTAATATACCCTTGTGCACAAGTGCGCTCGGCTAAAAACGAATAAACTACAACTCCTTAAAATAATTTTACTCTTCACTTAACACTTTCTTTGACAATCATTTTTTGCTTCTCCGTCTTCTTCAGTTTCCTCTTCAAGGACGGTCATTGTCTTTGCTGTGCGTTTTATTTTGCCAACATTTGTTATCTACTCAGAGCAGATTTTTCTTCCCGTAAGGCTAAAATTATTTATTTTATTTTTATTTCGCAAA
Organism: Rhagoletis zephyria; assembly: GCF_001687245.7. Classification (NCBI taxonomy): domain Eukaryota; kingdom Metazoa; phylum Arthropoda; class Insecta; order Diptera; family Tephritidae; genus Rhagoletis; species Rhagoletis zephyria. Next base: position 2,565 of record NW_016166394.1, on the reverse strand, counting down.
CTTTTCTAACTTTCTTCTCCACAGTGCTGCTTTGTGGGCATTTTCATACTCATTAGGCTACTTGAGGGATTAGCCGCTGGTGTTAAAATGAGTTGAGTTGAATTATAGCCACTCGTACTTGTGTGGAAAGTATCTTTGTAGATGCTTGCTGCTATGAGCTTATAGTAGAAACATTTTATTATAATAGATGATACTTTTCCACGTACATATGTATGTATATATATAATCTGATATTTTGTTTGTGTTGGCGCATTTAGCTATATAAGCATGGCATTTAGTGTCATCTGGCACGTGTCAAGTGCTTATGGCTTCCTTGTTTTGCCTTTTTTATTTTCCTATTATTTTCACTTTTTCGCTTTTTGCCCAGATTTTATGCTCTAGCTTTATGAGTTTGTTTACATAACTAGTTACTATTTAGTATAGCATGAGCTGCTTGAGCCGGCTACGTGAGTGTTCATTAAAAGTACTTGAAAAGTATTCAGTTAGTAAAAGTTGGGAAAGTTGAATAATCGCTTGCTTTTTTGTGTGTTTTTGGATAAAACCTTTTTGGATATGTTGCTGACGGTTTAAGGTAGCCACGACATCCCCCAAAATATTTCGGAAAAATTTTAAGATTTACGTAAGCTGGACCGATTTGAAATTACCTCCAAAAATCTAATTATTTTTATTCCGTTGATAAAAGCTCTTTTATCGGACTATCGACGACATTTCCAGCTGGTATCGAGCTATGTATGTAGAAGACTAGCAGCTATCTCTAAAGCATAAATCTCAGCTTCGAATACGTTTGGTAGACGAAAATGCTGACTAATCGACATGTCCTCCGAGTAGTTAGGGAATGGCGTCCATTTCTTGCTCCCTGTTTTGAACCGATGGTGCAATTTTTATGCGACTAAAAATTTGTGTGCAATTTATAAACAACGCAAAAACTATTTCAAGGTTTTTTATGTCTAGAAATGCCTACAACTAAGTATCCTTTTTTGAACTTGATGAAAATTTATATTTATGTAAAATGTTCAAAAATATATCGAACCCTAATCGCCGAAAAGGCGTAAGCGAAATTTTGTTTTTGATGCCGAAATGTTCCTAGAGCATCTAGAAGCATTTCTGCATCAAAAATAAATATTTGAAAAAAATGTCCTGTACGTCTTTTTGGCGGTTAGGGCTCGATATGCTGTTTTTAAATTATCACGAGTTCTTGAATGACCTAAAAATTTATGTTCAGTTTGAAAGTGACCAAAAGCTTACATGCATACATACGACGTTCCATTTTAAAATACCTTTAACATATTTTCTGTTTTAGTTTTTAATGTTCAAAAACGTATGTCCAGTTTTATGCTATATGAACTTTAACCAAGTTTTTATGTGACCAAAAACATATGTCCAATTTGTAAATTATCGTACATTTTTTCTCGTTTTTACGTGGCCAAAAATGTATGTCCAATTTTAAAATGATATCACGTTTTTTCTCAGAATTTAGATAAATTTCCAAAATGGATGTTCAGTTTTAGTGAGTTAGTTTAGTGGTAAGATGTCCAATTTTAAAATAACCAAACATTCATGCCGAGTTTTAGAATTCTACGCCCAGTATTTAAACGATTTAAAATTTATGAAAGAAATATATATATATATATATATTTTTTTTTATTACCGAAAATTATGAAAAATTCATGTCCATCTAATTGCGTTTTATTTCGCACTTTTCAGGTGACCCTTATTAATGGAAATAATGTTAAAGCTGCTGGTGGTACTTACAACATCAACATGCTTATTTTCGACTGTTAATTCCGGAGTACCAATCGGTTGGTATTATAAAACCCTCTTTTAAGAAATCATTCTAGTATCCATCGTCTACCTTATTTTAATCAATATCTTATCCCCTATCCCAGCTACTGGCGGTCCATCGGTAATCTACGAAGGTAAAGACGCGCTGCTCACATGTGTTGTATCAGAGAACCGAGCCAATCACACAGTGATATGGAAGAAATCCGACGAAATACTCACAGCCGGTATGGTGAGAGTGACGAGCGACACACGCATCAGCGTGTTGCATGATGAGAGTGAGTGGAAAAGGGGTACATACTACTTATTAAGTGTGTTTGCTTGTGATACCGATGATATTATACATGCATCTTTCGTTTAGATCCCAAAGGTCTTGAGTCTGGTGGGGAGGTATGGGTGTTGCTTGTCAAGCGACTTACCACCGAGGACTCGGGTAGTTATATTTGCGAGCTAAATTCAGAACCGGTCTTGCGTAGTATACACATACTAAACGGTGAGAAGGGTGGAGAGAAGAGTTACACCCCGAGAGTCTAAGGATACCTTGCTGGTATCTGTATTGTGCATTTTTTATTTACTACATTGTCTTTGTTCTTTTTTATTCATACCCAGTCAAGCAGCTACCCTCTAATGGCGGCAACATCACTACCACAACAGAGTCAAGTGATGTGTATCTCGTGCCGCCACCGTTCGATGCTACCGACAATCGCTCGTTTTGGCGCGCGCCCACGGTCGCGCCGCAGATCACCCACGACTTCACTGAGTGCTGTGAGCGCGCCAATATCAGCG
>NW_016166393.1:22991-24460 GCF_001687245.7 Rhagoletis zephyria | reverse complement strand
AGATAGTGGCAATTCAGATTACCTTAGAATCTAAAACATTGTCTGTGTAAAAATTTCATCAAAATCGTCGCATTTTTAAATAAATTTAGTGAGAAAGTGATAATTATTTAGACACTGNTACGAGTCTTCTCGGAGATAGTGGCAATTCAGATTACCTTAGAATCTAAAACATTGTCTGTGTAAAAATTTCATCAAAATCGTCGCATTTTTAAATAAATTTAGTGAGAAAGTGATAATTATTTAGACACTGTTTTTTTTAAATGCCTCTTTTTCTGCAACTGCATTGACTTTCTCAATTGTCCTTCAGGATCTTGGGCTTTGTTTATGGAATCACTAAGAATAATGGTTATTAAGCACCTCAAAAATTATACCAGCGTGATTACCGACGTATCCTTTTGAGAGGTAGCCGCACCCTTATAAGAGGAATAAGACCCAAACTTTTCAGGTCAAAATTTCAGTAGGTTGCGTCTGTATGGCCTTTTCAATTTTATAAATTATCATTATTTTTAAGTGGAAAAAACTCAAAATTAATGATAATCTCTGCGCGAAAAAATAAAAATCATAAAATAATCGTTATTTGTAATCCCAAAAATAAAAATCAAATAATAATTATTTCCGTTTGAGCGAAAAAATAAAACTCAATAATAATTCATAAAATAATGATTAAATGCTGATTTAAATTATTTTTATATATAATTTAAATTATATTGAAATAAAATAGTTTAGTGAAAGTACCACATTTCACTGCTTTTGGACTGGTGCGGGACTAGTTACTATCGGACTGGTTCGTTTTTGGCGAAAAAGAACTAGTACTGAACTAGAAATTTGGTTCACTAGATCGTGTTTTCCCTACAGGGTACGTACGATTATGCGAAAAATTCAGAAAAACAAAGTTCCTTAAATGACCAAACACTAGTTAGACTGCTGGAAGCACAGAATCTATATGTATGTATGTGCATATGGTTATGCAGTTGCAGTATACTGAGAGCTGCACTGCTTGTGGGGGCGAAGAATAGGCCCAAAACGTAAGTTAAAAATATTTATTTGGAAGCAAGAATGCTTTTAACAGCTGTGCTTTGGAATGCAAGTTATACTTTTCGGGTTCCGAATAAATAATAACACTACCTACTATGTAGGTTTGATATCTATTTTGATCGTAACTTTATTTGCTCCGCATATGCGGTAGTAACGAGCTAAGAGCCTGGCAAAAGACTGAATATTAGAATTAAGACAAAGCTTACTCTACCCTACTTAATCCCAACTGTAGCAGAGACTGTAGTAGTTGATATCTTTGGTGTTGTTGTTGTTCCAGCGACTGTAGTTTTAGGTGGATCGCCAATTCGCTATTGCTAGTGCTTTCGTTGTTGTTGTGGTTGCAGCGACTGCAGTTGCAGGTGGATCGCTACTCCGTTACTGCCGTTGTTTTCATTTTTGTCACGCGCATATTTGCAGACATAGCGTCAGCATTT
>NW_016166393.1:4147-18702 GCF_001687245.7 Rhagoletis zephyria | reverse complement strand
CAGAGCTGAAAATCTTGCAAAATAACGAGAATATTTATTTTATAATCAAATACCCTATCATAAGCCAAATATGCAACAAACTTATAGTCAGGCCAGTTATTCACAGTAAGAAGACGCTAATGTTAGAAGCCACTATGGTAGCAGAATGTAGTAACCAACATCACCAACTAAATAACTGTAAAGAAACAGCATCGAAAGCAATTTGTCGAGTTGCAAACACAACCAGCTCATGCCTACTGAACCTATTGAATCGTCAACCCGCTGCATGCAAGTCCATACCAGCTGACCACATTGCCCCTCTGGAGGAAATTGACGAAGGATTGGTGATCGTCAACGATGAAGCAGTTGAAGTGCGCGAAGACAGTTTTCCACAAATAAAAATTAAAGGTACCTTCCTTATATCATTCAAAGAAAACGCCAACATTAATAATATTAGCTACACGAACTGGAAGAGAACTGTTCGCTCCTACCCGAGAGCCGCACCAGCCCAAATACTGAACATAACGGAGCTCGTTCCCCTATTATCCCTTCCCTATCTTCATCATGGAAACTTAAAGAATCTGGAGCACATCGCAGCCTTGCGAGAAATAACTCGGGCACAGTCGACACAATGGTCGATTTCATTTTCCCTTCTTATAATCATCGCCGTCGGCTCCGCTGTAATAATCATCATTTACAAATGGCAACAGAGACGCAAAACCGCTGCTGTAGTAGAAAGAGTTATAAGGGGAGCTGGGGGCAGCTCAATTTTACAGGGGGAGTAGTTAACACCTGCTAACGCGCTCATGGGAAACATTCCGTTCTCATGTGAAATAATAACACTACCTACTATGTAGGTTTGATATCTATTTTGATCGTAACTTTATTTGCTCCGCATATGCGGTAGTAACGAGCTAAGAGCCTGGCAAAAGACTGAATATTAGAATTAAGACAAAGCTTACTCTACCCTACTTAATCCCAACTGTAGCAGAGACTGTAGTAGTTGATATCTTTGGTGTTGTTGTTGTTCCAGCGACTGTAGTTTTAGGTGGATCGCCAATTCGCTATTGCTAGTGCTTTCGTTGTTGTTGTGGTTGCAGCGACTGCAGTTGCAGGTGGATCGCTACTCCGTTACTGCCGTTGTTTTCATTTTTGTCACGCGCATATTTGCAGACATAGCGTCAGCATTTCACATGAGAACGGAATGTTTCCCATGAGCGCGTTAGCAGGTGTTAACTTGCACGCTAATTTGGTTTGAGGGGCGCTTTGTGATTATGCACAAATATATGATAAGTAGATATGTAAGTAGGTAAGCCAAGGGATCACAATGTACATATGTGCGTATGTATGTACGTATGTTTGTACGTATATTTAGGCGCTTACTGGGTAAGCTGAACTGATATTATTTTTTATTTTTGTGACAATAGAGCGGAATTTGTGTGTTTACTTTTTTTGCTTTTTAAATGGGTGTAATGTATGTATAAGTAGGAAGATTAAAAATATCCTTAAGAACTGTATGATCATGAATTTTTACATCCCTTTTGTTTTCCCGGTTTTTGGCCTCAGAAAGTGGTGCTGGCAATTATTGTTGGTGCTGATCAACTTGCCTTATGTGGGTAAGGTGCTGCAGGTTATAGTTTGGCGGTAACAAATATTTTTTGGTGGCTTTCTGGTCTTTGTTTGCACCAATTTTATTTTATTTTTCAGTTTCTTTGTTTTTCGTTCACCGTCTTCACACTTAATGTTTTGTACAAATGTTCACTTTTAAATTGTATTTTCTTGTTTTTGTTGTTGCGTTCATATACCCATAGGTGCCTTTCGTTATGGCGAAGACGGACCATAGCAACGCGAGAAGGTTATTCGCGTTCGTTTTAAAGAAAACCACTCGCGTTTTATATTTCAAACTTTATAAATGGTATATTTATTATTAATAGTTAAATATTTATATGCAAAGGTACATATGCATGTAATTAATACGATATGAACTCCGCTTTTCGGTGGCCGTTTTCCCGTGCGCGCGCTGAGACGGTTGATACTGGAGTGTGTTCTTTCTCCACTTTCTTTTGCTCATTACGGGAAAGCTGAACAGCAGAGAAGGCATTAGGGTGTTCCCTCATAACAATCGGTTGATTGTACAAAGACTTACAAGCAAAAATATGTTTGAGGTACAATATGGATGCCAAACGAAAGGTATTTGAAAAATCTTGATTTGGAAATATTTTTAATAGGATTATCACCTATCTAAAAGTAAAGACTGAAAATATTGAAATTAAATTAAATATTACATAACTGGTGCCAAACGAAAACTGTTTGGGAAAGCTTTACTTGAGACATTTTTTAAATGTGTACACTTATCCAAAATACGAACAGTTAAAATAAATATAGAATTTACAACATCTTATCAAACGAAGTGATCATATTATCAACGAAGAGCTGGTACACAAATTACTTAAGGTAAAGAGTTAATAAAAAAAGTAATTTTTAAGTAAAAAACAAAACCGAGTTCAATTCTCATATATAAATTTAATAGTACCGTTCATTTTTTCATGATGCATAGCATACATAAAAAAAAATATTACGACGATTTGATAACCTAACGGCTAAAAACTACTGAAACAAATAGAAAAATGATACAAGAGTAACGAAAACAAAAAACTATCGCATGAAAGCTGTTTAAAATAACCTTAATGAATAATAATATATGAATAATTTCGTTAGGGGTCGCCATAGCCTACTACGTATATTGCGAGTAAAGAAATTTGAATAACAGTAGATAATATTATTATGATTACGATTATCTTTACTATTGCGAACTTCTATTCCCGATCAAGGACTCCCAAGTTAAAGCGAAATCAGAAGGGTATTTACGGTCGCATGATGCAAATGTTAAGATAATAAGAGCTGCAGAACTGAAACACGTAGGAACATTTTGGCGTATGCCGATGACATCAACATCATCAGTAACAAAAATCACGAAGTCTCTTCTGCCTTTTCCAAGCTGGATAAGGAAGCAAAGCGAATGCGCCTGGTGGTAAAAGGGGACAAGACGAAGTATCTCCAGTCATAAAAAAACAGTCAGCGCATTTGGGTCTTGGAACCCACGTAACTATTGACAGTTATAATTTCGGGAAAGTGGAGAATTTCGTTTACTAGGGAACCAGCACTATCACCGAAAAAAAATATCAGCATGGAAAAGCTACACAGAATCACTCTTGCCAACAGGTGCTACTTTGGACTGAGTAGGCAATTCGGGAGTAAAGTCCTCTCTCGACGTACAAAAACCGAACTCTATAAGTCACTCATCATGCCCGAGGTGTTATATGGCGCAGAAGCTTAGACAATGACAACATTCGATGAGACGTCTCTTGGAGTATTCGAGAAAAAGATCTTACGGAAGATTTACAGGCTTCTACGCGAGGGCGACGGGAATTACCGTAGACGATGGAACGATGAGTGTATTAGATTTACAACGAAATGTACATAGTGCAGGGAATGAAAATGCTGCGGCTCCGCTGGCTTAGACATGTCGTTCCAATAGGAACCGAAGTTTCAGGTGTGAAAGAATTCAACTCGCAATCCGATGGTGGTAGCAGAGGAATAGGGAGCCCCCACTGCAATGGAGAGACCAAGTTGGCACAGAGAGAAATTACTTGAGTTCTTTTTCGAGCTCGGCCAAAATGGCTTAGGCGGTTAGAAAGCCAAAGTAAAAGAAGAATATGCAAATGATAAATGACGGAGTCGGGAGATATTCTTCTTGGATGTGCCAGGAGAAACTAGGAAAATATTCCTTATCAGATGAATTCTGGAAACGGTTCGATCAAAAAATTACATTACCTTAGCTATCGCTTCGTCTGGGATTGCTGCGAGATTGTTACCAGGAGGGAGCATTGCCAATTCAGCACTTGAGCTGCCATTTAACATGTAAATTATCGAAACTCCCACGTGCAATATTTCCAGAGCAACCGGTATGGAAAAATTATTACAAAAATTTAAACTCATTGTTTTTGATGATGGCACATAAAAAATCGCTTGATTTTTCATTTCTACTCTCTAGAAATTTCATTTCTACTCTCTATTCCAACAACTTCGGCATTCACATGAAAAAATTTTCCATCACTTAAAAAGCGTTTTTCTTCTTCTTTTAAATAAAATGTTATATATATATTTGAAGTGTACTATACTTTTTCCAATTTTTTTTTTTAATTTTCTTAGAAAATTTTGGCAACCATAGCCCCAACTTAAAGGATAGGATGGACAGTTTTGAACCTGAAAAAAAATATTTTTTTTTTCATCGAAATTTTTTCTATGCCTCCCAGAACGTGCTTATCTTAATATACATATAAAAATCCCATATCACTGTATTCGTTTACGCTAATCTCGGAAACCGCTTAACCGATTTCAATGAAATTTTGTGGGTGTGTATTGTTGGTTCCAACTTAAAAGACAGGTTAGCTTCGAACCCGAGAAAAAAATATTTTTTCATCGAAATTTTGTCTATGCTTCTCGCAACGTTCTTAAAAATCCCGTGTCGGTATGTTCGTTTACGCTACCCTGACAGAAACAAGTTATTTTTATTTAAATCTTCAAATTGAAATACTACTTTAAAACAAATGCAATGAGTAAATGTTTCGATTTTTTATAATCTTTTTGCTCAAAAAAACTATTTGTGTCTTGGAAGTATGAAAAAGCATCTGTGAAGCCCAGAACGTAAGCGTATTCAAAAGTAACATACTGACTTTAAAGTTGTGTAAACCAAATTAATTTCAAAGTAGTTTAAATTAAATGCAGAGTCGGGCAGTCGACTTGCTGCACATTTGAAAGCACATTTACATGTCTGGCTGTAGCTGAGCGTGCAAAGACGTTTGCTACAATTGGTCGCAGCCAAGAATGCCCACGTTCAAATCTCATTTAATTTTAAATTTTTAATTTTGGTTTTTCTTAGCTATGAAAAGGCATCTGTGAAGTGCAGAATGAAAGCATATTCAAACAAAACATACTGACTTTGAAGTTGGTTAAGCCAAACTCATTTTAAAGTAGTTGAAAATACATGCAGGAAAAGGCAATTGACTGCTTCCTAGTAGAGTCGTAAAACTTTCGATAGTGCCACCATCGATAGTTTCCATATTTCAGAAAAAAACTATCATTACTCGTTGATAGCTTGCAGCAATACTATCGGTAGTGTCAAACGCTAATATGGATAGTACTATTNAAAGTAGTTGAAAATACATGCAGGAAAAGGCAATTGACTGCTTCCTAGTAGAGTCGTAAAACTTTCGATAGTGCCACCATCGATAGTTTCCATATTTCAGAAAAAAACTATCATTACTCGTTGATAGCTTGCAGCAATACTATCGGTAGTGTCAAACGCTAATATGGATAGTACTATTGATAGTCAGTGTAATGATAACAACTCTTCCAAATTAACCGGGACGGCATCGAAATACACAAAAAAAGAAAAAAATGATTGGAAAAATAAACACACTTAGGGCCGTTTTCTCAAGCAACCTTTAACTTTAAAGCTCACTTCATATTTACAGATTGCCTTAAAAATGTGTAGCTGTATCTAAAGTAAAGCGTTTTATTATCGAATTTTATTTATTTATTTACATATTTATTCCAAGTTGTTTAAATTTCGTAATATAATTTTTTTGATTTGTTTACAGCCAAGAAACATATGTGCATACATGAAAAACCGATAATAGAAATGCTTCTCTTTAGACATAGCTATAAGTTTTCAAGCAACGTTTAAATATAAAGGGAGCTTTTCAATTAGAGGTTGGTTGAGAAAACGGCCCTTAAAGAAGGAAGCACAAAGAAAATATCACCTATAATACAAAAATTTGCAAAGTTACCAAACCGACGCGCAGCTACACAAAATGGAGAAGTTATGAATAAAATCGGCTGTGCTAGATGTGTTAAACTATCGATAGTCAACTAGTACTATCCCTTTTAGTGGTAACGTGTTCTAGAAGGCATATCATTCTAATGCCTTCGAATTTTTTCGCTTCTTTTAGGCATTGCCGGTAACTTTTTTTTATTTCGCTTCTTTGTTTCATTTCGGGGAATGCAAATTAGAATGTCCTATAATATATTTTTTTTAATTCGCTTCTTTGCTTCATTCGGGGAATGCAAAGTAGAATGTCCTACAATATTTTATTTGTTTCGCTTCTTTGCTTCATTTCAGGGAATGCTAAGTAGAATGTCCTACAATATTTTTTTTTTGTTTAGCTTCTTTGCGTCATTTCGGGGAATGCTAAGTAGAATGCTGCATCGTAGTCAGCTGAAAAATAGAATGAATATTCAAAAATTCTGTTCTACCGTTACTTTCTGTGGAGATTTGTCTCGCATAAAAATAATGTTTTGCTTTGTTCAATTTGCAGCGAAGTTGAAGTCAGTCAATGAAGTGAAGTACAAGAGTGAGGAAGTACAATTTTAAGCTTAATTAAATATGCATTATGTACATAACGATTTTTAAGTAAAATCTAAATACCTACCATACCATATGCATGTATAAAAACTGATTTAGAAAAATTTTAATTTTAATCTTTTAAGACATTTTCTGATTGCAATTTAATATGTGCTTATCTAGGCATTCTACATTAGTTTCTCTATAAGACATTCTTTGTTCACTTCTCTGGGTTCTGTTTATCCTGCGTTCTACGTTCGTTCGAAGGTATTGCTGCGGGTAAGAGCTTACGACCAATGACATGCCCATGTTAAAATAATGCCTTCTTGCGTTTCTGTAGCAATCGTGTTTTTTAATGGGTTCCCCTGGATGATGTTTGAACCGTAACCAGAGATCGTTTTATTTTCAAACGTAGTTTTTCGAAATGTTTGCCAGTCAACCGATTTCTTGACGTGGTTGTTGTTGCTCCTGCTTTCGAAAACAATCATTCCCAAGAACAGATGTTGCAACTATATGTGAATATGATCGTGCTTGTTTATACTACAAAACGGAAACGCAGTTTTCAGCTCCTCCTATTTTGCTAATGGGTTCGACTTCAGGGAGCATACTGGGCTGGATAAAAAAAAGAAACGTATTTTTTTATTTTGAAAACAGAAAATATTTGGAGGTCGTGCTAGTCGGTTTTTTATAAAAATGCTGATGTTTTAAATTTTTTCATTTTTGTGACATATTATAGTGCAGGTCGACATGTAATGTTGTTTTTACATGAACAGTAAAACCCGCTTAAGTACCTCACGAAAAATGTCAGCTTTTTGAGGTACTTAGGCGGGTTGGGTACTTAAAAGAACCCGCTTAAGTACCTCGATGCGGGTACTTAAGCGAACATAATTACTGATGTAGTTACATCTTCTTGTTAACTTACATAAATACTTGAATAACCACATCTAATGAAGTATACATAGTTTAAAACCAAAATTGTATCATTACTTTAACACATAAAGAAGTAAATAAAAACTTTATTGAAAAAATATTTAGTGAAATGGTATGTCATTTTTACAAGAATTAAACTGTTTAAAAGTCAAAGTTGGACATATCATTTTGTACCAAATTCAAAATGATATTGTTTGCCACTTATGTTTATTTTTAAGGTTTTTCAATCAATTAAAATGCAGTCATTCCCTAACAAATACCATATACACCTAATCTTAAGATTTTGTAGAACACTTAAAAAAATTCATCATAATTTCAAACTTTTTTCTCAGAAGTGTTTTTTGAGTATACAGTTTTATAGCCCGTCCAATTTTAATGTAATAATGTGCAAGTTTCCAGTGGCTGAAAGTTACCGTTGATTTTTTAGATTTTTTTTATCGAAGGTGTATAGCGCTCCTACTGAATTTGAAAATACGTAAATATTTTGAAGAATTTTAAAAATTATAAGTAAAATAGTAAATGGGGCATGAAAAATTGAGGTACTTAGGCGGGTTGGGTAAATAAGCGTGGAGGTGCTTAAGAGAGGTATTTCCTTCTGATTTTATTGAAAAATTCACGGTGTCCAAAAATATTGGTTACTTAAGCGGGTTAGGTACTTAAGCGGGGGGGGGGCACTTAAGCGGGTTTCACTGTAATTACTCAGATATTATTGGGGAATATTCCTTTAATTAAATACCTGTCTTGGACAGCTAAAATGCGCCTAGCGCCCGAAATTATGCTTCCGAAAAGAGACTACTGATCGTTTTAAGCATTGCCATAGGTTCTCGTTACCAGGAAATTTCTGGGGAATTCAAAATGGCGGTCACCACTTTCGAGGTTTTATTATATTATTCCTCGCAAACTCGCAAGAAAGAAAAATTTATATAGCAAGGTATATAGATTATTTTCGGTTTAATAGTAAACTAAGAATTTGTTAAATCAATTAATATTAAGTATTTTTATTAGTATCTAGGCAAGCACGAAAAACCGTAACTAACATCGTCATTGAAATTCTAAAAGTTGTTAGTAAGTATGTAACAGGGATGAAAAATGGAAGTTTCAGATTGTACCGAATATCATAAAATAAATGTACCTAAATGAGACAGATTGTACCTTAAAAAAGTTACATCAATTATTTGTAGTTTGTTTTTATTAATTTTATTATGATTAGGTTTTTTTTTTTTAACTGAGCCGATATCTATAGACTGTAGTCTAATGGGAATCGGAGAAGCGTTGTTTTTGTCTAATTTTGACAACTGAAAAATATTAGCGAAAAAGACAAAAAACACGCTTTGCGAAGTATACTTATTTATCCAGCTTTTTATAAAACAACAGGAAAAGTCTGCTAATTTATCCGATTTCTTTTAATAGGTGCAGCAAGTCAAGAGAAAATAATCAAATTATCGAAAGTAACTTCGTGAATATATCTCCAGAAATCAAAAAGCGAATTTGGGATAGCAATAGTTCCCATCTAAAGAAAATATGACATTTGAAGAAATTCTAGACCAGTAGTGTCCAACCGGTAGCTCGCGGGCGCCTGGTAGCTCCCGACCTAAATTTTAGGCGCCCGCAAACAAGAAGATGAACAGAATATTTTGTATAGAATTGAAAAGTATAACAATTGGAAGCTTTTTTGGTACATAAGTAAGCTTTTATTTTTGAATTTTCACGAACTCATTGACTTCTTATCTTTCTATGCTAGACATGACAGAATCTCTGTTTCAGGATTTTCAAACCAAAAACAGCGTAATCTCAGCAATAAAAAACTGTCGTTTTCTGATGACCTACCAAACGATATTCATGGCCAAATAAAAAGCGATTTCAAGAAATGTGACTAGGTTTCCTTACAAATGGATGAATCAACCAATGTTTCAGACTCTCCGCACTTATTAGTGTTCATCAGAGGGGTATTTTCTGATTTTTCTGCTAAGGACGCACTTTAAGTCAATCTTACTTTGGAAACTCGTACTCGTGGGCAAGATATATATTAAAGTCCAGCGCAAGTGTATTTGCCGCTCTACTCTACTCCCAACACTTGCGTATTAAATTTAAATTCTGGGTGTTAGTCTACTAGTTGATATCGTTTGCGGCGCTGGACAGTGAAATTGAAAGAGTAAAAATAAAATATGGAAATTGACGATGTAAGGAAATGTTTACGGTCTTTTTTATAAAAAATAAGGCAGATTTGCACAGTTGTTTAATGTAACATTTTCATAAAACTTTTGTATTCAAGCAGCTTTTTAAATCTAGGTATGTACTTATATTTTTATGAAAGTATTATTTATTGTTTCTAATTTTCTATAAAACTATTTGCAGTCATTAACCAACAAATAAGTTGTCGAAAACAACAACTTAAGCAATGCTGCTATACGAAATAAAATTATTAGTGGCAAATCAAAATTTTGAAAAGTGCCGATTTTCACATTCGATAGTTGGACATGGTAGCGACGAGATGTACGAGCATTTTTTTCTTAAAAGCTGCATACTGATACAGGAAATTTTTTATAGAAGCAAAGTTATTTTCCATTTATTGTGCGTAATTTTATATGAATTTTTAGTTTTTCTTGACAGCCTTTACAAATAAAAAAAGTTTCGAAATATGTAAATACTAGCAGACCCGGCGAACTTCGTCCCTCCCAAAATTTTTATATATTTTATTGAAACTTTTTGGTCCAACATTTTCACCAACAATTCACGTTTACGATTTTCATTGGCACATTTGTCTGCTAAGATTAAGGTTTCGTGGTCATATGCCGTTTTAAATAACCTAAGGAAAGTGTTATATCCGTTCTTGAAATTCTCCAGTTGTGCGGCATTTCATAGCACGGTTATTCGCAAAGCGAAATAAATTTTTTCCTCTTCACTCCCTGGCGGCAACAATGACCCGGTTCTATAGTGAATGTCCTAGAAGCTTTACAGTATAGTAGGTGGCAATTTCAAAATGGGTGCGAATCATTGTTCTACAGAAATGCAATATACATATACTTATTTCAGACGAAATACCTTAAAAGTTTGAACGCATAATAATATTGGAAAATCACATCCATTGGGCCAATTGCAACGCAGGAGCGTTCGATATACTCAATGGTGCAACAGGTCGATTTAATCTGACCTTCACGGCCCCTTTTCTCACTTGGCTATTTTTAGTAATAGCTCGACTTCAGCACCACTTGGCAGCACGTTTTTGCAATAGTATTGCATACATATTTAAAACATTAGCCAAATCGGATCATAAATAAGATTTTTAGTAATAACTCAACTACAGCGCCAACTGTCGGATTAAATTGTGAAACTAAACCATCCAGAGACCCACTCAAATACACAAAAAGTTTCGTTAAAATCCGTACAACCATTTAGGAGGATTTCACTCACAAACACACCTACAGAAGAATAAAAAAATTCATTCAAAGATAGCTAAAGGTCGGTACGTTTGTAGGCCTCACACCCCTTTTCAAATAGCCCAAATTTTCTCCATGAGTATGGGCTTGATTTCAACTATATACATATCTCCATACGAAGTTCCAGTACTGTACCATGAATACTTTCAGAGATATGCAGTATAAAAATTCGATTTATATGGGAGGTGCCACGCCCCCCTTTCCAACAGCTGCCCTCTTTCTTCATGAGTATGCGATTGATTTCGTATATCTCCATACCAAGTTCCAGAACTCTACCATGAACACTTCCAAAGATAGGCAGTATGAAAAATTCGGTTTGTATGGAAGATGCCACGCCCCCTTTTCCAATAGTTCCAATTTTTCTGCAAGAGTATGCGATTTATTTCGTACATCTCCATACAAAACCCTAGAACTCTACCAAAAAATTTCCAGAGATAAGCAGTATGAAAAATTCGGTTTGTATGGGAGATGTCACACCCCTTTTTACTATAGCTAAAATTTTTCTCCAAGGGTATGCGATTGATTTCGTATATCTCCATACCAATTTCCAAAACTCTACCATGCACACTTTCAGAGATATGTAGCATGAGAAATTCGGTTTGTATGGGAAGTGCCACGCCCCCTTTACATATAGATTTTTTCAGCCTAAAACCATCCTTGGGACACGTGCGGCAGGTGGCAGTTTCAAAAAAATCGGTTCAGCCGCTCTCGAGCCTTGCGAAAACTAACAAACGGCTTTCTAAATATATATTAGTTGAGATATATTATATATTATAATTATATTTTGACAGTATCCGTTGTTTCTGATTGGCGCAAAAAAATCTTGCCTAGTGACGAATTCGCCCCTTGATATGGTCGTTACTTAAAGCTATTTATATTCGAAATTGCATGAAAATTGGAAAACAGGAATCTATAAGCTTATCCAGGCAAAAAGCTACCTACGTACCGAATTTTAAGCAAATCGGACCATAAATACGATTTCTTCGAACAGATCGGTCCCTGGTCCACTTCTCGGACAAAATGGATCATATATGCTAATATATGCTAAAAAGCTACCTACGTACCGAATTTTAAGCAAATCGGACCGTAAATACGATTTTTTCGAATAGATCAGTCCCTGGTCCACTTCTCGGAAAAAATGGACCATATATCCTAATATATGCTAAAAAACTACTTACGTACCGAATTTTAAGCAAATCGGACCATAAATGCGATTTTTTGGAATAGATCGGTCCCTGGTCCACTTCTCGGAAAAAATTGATCACATATGCTAATACATGCTAAAAAGCTACCTGCGCACCGAATTTTAAGCAAATCGGACCGTAAATTCGATTTTTTCGAATAGATCGGTCCCTGGACCACTTCCCGGAAAAAATGGGTCATATATGCTAATATATGCTAAAAAGCTACTTACATACTAAATTTTAAGCAAATCGGACTATAATAAGATTTTTTAGAATAGACCGGTCCCTGGTCCACCTACCCGAAAAAAGTGAAATTAATTTAGCCTAAAACATGGTGGTTACCGAGGGCTATTTGTGTACAAAATTTTAATGAAAATCGGACCAGCCGTTTGCGAGATTACCTGTTACAAAAAAAAGGGACTTCTCTTTATATAATTAGTATAGATATAGAGGTATAGATTATAATTATATTTTGACAGTATCCGTTGTTTCTGATTGGCGCAAAAAAATCTTCGCCCCTTGATATGGTCGTTGCTCAAAGCTATTTATATTCGAAATTGCATGAAAATTGGAAAACAGGAATCTATAAGCTTATCCAGGCAAAAAGCTACCTACGTACCGAATTTTAAGCAAATCGGACCGTAAATAAGATTTTTTCGAATAGATCGGTCCCTGGTCCACTTCTCGGAAAAAATGGATCATATATGCTAATATATGCTACTTACGTACCAAATTTTAAGCAAATCGGACCATAATAAGATTTTTTCGAATACATCGGTCCCTCGTCCAATTCTCAGAAAAAATTTATCGTATATGCTAATATATGCTAAAAAGCTAACTACGTACCGAATTTTAAGCAAATCGGACCGTAAATACGATTTTTGCGAATAGATCGGTCCGTGGTCCACTTCTCGGAAAAAATGGATCATATATGCTAAAAAGCTACTTACGTACCAAATTTTAAGCAAATCGGACCATAATTAGATTTTTTCGAATAGACCGGTCCCTGGTCCACCTACCCGAAGAAAAGTAAATTTGTTTAGCCTAAAACATGGTGGTTACCGAAAGCTATTTATATACAAAATTTCATGAAAATCGGACCAGCCGTTCGCGAGATTACCTGTTACAAAGAAAAGGGACTTCTCTTTATATAATTGGTATAGAAGTATATATATAGATAATAAATCTCAACTGATATATATTTTTAAAGCCGTTTTTTAGTTTTCGCAAGGCTCAAGAGCGGCTGAACCGATTTTTTTTGACACTGCCACCTGCCGCACGTGTCCCAAGGATGGTTTTAGGCTAAAAAAAAATCTTCCTATAAAAACCGAAATTCTCATGCTACATATCTCGGAAGGTGTGCATGGTAGAGTTCTGGAACTTTGTATGGAGATATACGAAATCAATCGCATACCCTTGGAGAAAAATTTAAGCTATTGTAAAAAGAGGCGTGGCATCTCCCATACAAACCAAATTTTTTATACTACGTTTCTCTGGAAGTGTTCATGGTAGAGTTCTTGAACTTGGTATGGAGATATACGAAATCAATCGCATACCCTTGGAGAAAAATTTAAGCTATTGTAAAAAGAGGCGTGGCATCTCCCATACAAACCAAATTTTTTATACTACGTTTCTCTGGAAGTGTTCATGGTAGAGTTCTTGAACTTGGTATGGAGATATACGAAATCAATCGCATACCCTTGGAGAAAAATTTAAGCTATTGTAAAAAGAGGCGTGGCATCTCCCATACAAACCAAATTTTTTATACTACGTTTCTCTGGAAGTGTTCATGGTAGAGTTCTTGAACTTGGTATGGAGATATACGAAATCAATCGCATACCCTTGGAGAAAAATTTAAGCTATTGTAAAAAGAGGCGTGGCATCTCCCATACAAACCAAATTTTTTATACTACGTTTCTCTGGAAGTGTTCATGGTAGAGTTCTTGAACTTGGTATGGAGATATACGAAATCAATCGCATACCCTTGGAGAAAAAATTGAAAAAGGGGGCGTGGCATCTTCAATACAAACCAAATTTTTCATACTGCATATCTCTGGAAGTGTTCATGGTATAGTTCTGGAACTTGGTACGGAGATATACGCAATCAACTCTTGAGGAAAAATTGGAACTATTGGAAAAGGGGGCGTGGCATCTTCAATACAAACCAAATTTTTCATACTGCATATCTCTGGAAGTGTTCATGGTAGAGTTCTGGAACTTGGTATGGAGATATACGAAATCAATCGCTTATTCATGAAGAAAAAGGGCAGCTGTTGGAAAGGGGTGCATGGCACCTCCCATATAAATCGAATTTTTATACTATATAGCTCTGAAAGTGTTCATGGTACAGTACTGGAACTTCGCATGGAGATAAGTATGTAGTTGAAATCAAACCCATACTCATGGAGAAAATTTGGGCTATTTGAAACGGGGGTGTGACGCCTACAAACGTACCGACCTTTAGCTATATTTGAATGTATTTATATTTCTTCTGTGGGTGTGTTTGTGAGTGAAATCCTTGTAAATGGTTGTACGGGTTTTAACGAAACTTTTTGTGTGTGTTTGAGTGGGTCTTTGGATGGTTTAGTTTCACAATTTAATCCGACAGTTGGCGCTGTA
>NW_016166393.1:3887-4011 GCF_001687245.7 Rhagoletis zephyria | reverse complement strand
AAATAGCCAAGTGAGAAAAGGGCCGTGAAGGTCAGATTAAATCGACCTGCTGCACCATTGATTATATCGAACGCTCCTGCGTTGCGATTGGCCCAATGGATGTGATTTTCCAATATTATTATGC
>NW_016166393.1:3608-3735 GCF_001687245.7 Rhagoletis zephyria | reverse complement strand
TGTAAAGCTTCTAGGACATTCACTATAGAACCGGGTTGTTGCCGCCAGGGAGTGAAGAGGAAAAAATTTATTTCGCTTTGCGAATAACCGTACTATAAAATCCCCCACAACTGGAGAATTTCAAGAA
>NW_016166393.1:2850-3253 GCF_001687245.7 Rhagoletis zephyria | reverse complement strand
ATATACAAAATTTCATGAAAATCGGGCCAGCCGTTCGCGAGATTACCTGTTACAAAGAAAAGGGACTTCTCTTTATATAATTAGTATAGAATAGATGTACATACATACGCAGCCATCTAACTTGATTTCAAGAGAAACGAATTTACATTGGGCACGTTCAGCAGGCGCAACAGCTCAGTAACTGGTGCGATTGCACCTCTGAACGCGTTGTTGCGTACTTCTGATCAACTGAATAGTTGCGTGTTAGATGATCGTAATATTTTTCTGATCATTTGAGACAACATGTTGGTGTGTTCAGTGATCGTTATGCGTCTTCTGAACGACTTCATACATTAGCTGTCAAATTCAACTCTCAAAGGTACACACCAACATGTTGTCTCAAATGATCAGAAAAATATTACGA
>NW_016166393.1:0-2825 GCF_001687245.7 Rhagoletis zephyria | reverse complement strand
TTTTTTTTTTAGCAACAGTTGCCCTCAACTGCTGCGGCTTCTGAACCTACCCATTGATAACCTTTTTTTCGATAACACTGTGTGACAGCTCAAATCGGTATTGAGTAAAACCAAATGCAAGAGATAGTTTTTGAATTTCATTGTGTTTTTTTAAATAAATACTAAAATTAGTGGTGTATGAATATCGACAGAAAAACTTTATCCGATTTTTTTAAATCGAAACTACATTTTTACATATGTACATTTGTACATTAGACTGCATCACCAAAAAAAGTTGCGGTTTTTCCGCCGGAATTACTAAATTTATTATATTTTAAGACGTCCACCAAATTATTTCATAAAAATATTAAGATTTAAGTGAGCTGGACCGATTTGAAAATAAAAATAGTTTCTTAAACAACTTTTGGAAAAAAGTCCCCTCAGATGACAAATTAGAATAAGCTTAAAAAATCTGCATAAAAATATTTAAAAATCTTTTCAACGGAATCGTAAGAATGAGATTTTTGATGCTGTTTTTTTACTTTTTTCAAAGATTGATTTACGAAAAACTTGAATAACTGGGCCAAAAATGTTCTGATTTAGACTTATGCGATCTCAGTAGAAAGGTATTTTCACACCGTTTTTATTTCTGGCCAAAAGAAACGTCGTTCGTGTCCCATCCTTTTTTCGAATACCAAAACATCTTAATTCATCTTTGAATGAGGTTTGTTTCTCCTACCTTTCTCTTCCATCCTTTGAATAAGTTTATTAGGGTGAGAAAATACCTTTCCAATGACACCTCTTAAGTCTAAATCGGAAGAGTTTAGGTGCAGGTATTCAAGTTTTTCTTATACCAATCTTTGAAAAATGTTAAAAACAGCATCATCATTACTATTCCGTTAAAATTTAAAAATTTTTTTTTTAAACATTTTTATCAGAGATCGAAAATAACCGTCACCAAGTATCTCGTATGGTGTTTACCACTGACACAAACACTCATCTCCGTGGCAAATCACTCTGTTTGATCTTTTTGTGTTTTCCGTTGTGGGTTATTTATCAACTGCTGAAATTTCCCTTGGGCAAAAACACTTTGGCAGGGACGTTTATTTTTAAGTGTCTTAATTTGTGGGTTATTGTAGAACTGAAAAATATAAGTGGGCGTAATAAGTGGAAGCAAAGCGTTAGGCATTTCTTTACACGACATATGCGTACACATACATGTGCGAACATTTATGACAAAGAAGAGAGCGTGCACATTCTTAATGTGATACACCGAAAATAAGCTATTTATTTTAATGACAAAGAAAAGGATAAAGGCAAAGGTAAAAATAAAAACAAAAACAAAGATGCGCAAAGATAAATGCAAAAATTAAGATTAAGGTAAATTTAACAGTTTTACCAATATGAGGGCAAAGGTGAAGAAGAATATGTAGATGTAGAAAATGATTAATACAAAGATGATAAAGATAAATATTAAGAAAAAGATGAGGATGAATAAAGATGAAGATAAAGGAAGAAAGATTAAAATAAAGGTATCTAATTATAAAGAAAATGATATAGTCACAGAGACTCAACCTGGGAACTAGGAATGTTCGATATTTAAGAAAGAATCGATATCATGAATCGATTTAATTCATTTCCATAGTCCGGAAATCCCGAAATAGTCCAAAAATCCCGAAGATTGCGATAATCCCGAAGAAGCCTGGAAAATCATGGATTAGTTCCGAAAATCCCTAAGTAGTCTCGAAAGTCCCAAAGTATTCCCGAAAATTCCGATAATTTTGAAGAAGTCTTGAAAATCCCGGATTAGTCCCGAGGATCCCAAAATAGTATAAAAAATACCGAAATACTCCAAAAATCGCAAAATCCCGACGAAGTCTCGAAAATTCCGAATTAGTTCCGAGGATCCCGAAAATCCCGAAATAGTCCAAAAATCCCGAAGTAGTCCCGAGGATTCCGACAATCCTCAAGAAGTCTCGAAAATCCCGAATCAGTCCCAAAAATCACGAAGGTTTTCATAAAACTGGAAGTTGGAGGATACTTGAATATACGTTGCATCACAAAAGTATTATTTAGTTGAAAAATTACAAATCAAATCGATTCGCTCTACAAATCAAATCAATAATTTTTATTTCTTATTTGGTTGACAAATCAAATCACAAATAAATTTTATTTGTTATTTGGTCAACAAACCAAGTCACAAATCAAATATATTTCTTAATTGATAGTGGATTTTAAATCAATAAGGATTTAAGAACACGCAACCCTGCCACCGCATGACCATGACGTTGACGTGACTTATATCTCTCTCTATCTCTATCAACAGCAAGTTTGATATGTTTCTACGCACTTCTACGGTACCCTGCGTACACGCTCGTGGGTGGCCGTGCTCTAACACTTATTTTTCCTTTTCCAGCGATAAGTGTCCATGTCCAACAGCAACGGAAAAAGATATCGTTGGCTTAGTTCGCAAACGTGCTAAGTCCACTTTTTATGAAAATTGAGATTTTGATGCAGTAAGATAGCATAACTCAAAATACATCATTACCAAAAAGAAAGTTACCGTAATGTCGTTCTTACTTGTTGTTATGCATTGGCACGCAAATGTGCTAAGTCCAAAAAAATCAAGAAAAAATATAAACACGTCTGTCCGTGTGCACGATAACTCGAGATATCTCAACGAAATTTGGTATGTAGGTTGCCCTTTATCCAAGGTAAGTTGGTATTAAAAATGGGCGAATCGGACTGCAGCCACGCCCATTTCCGATATAAAGGTATATTCTAAAGATGCATGAACTACGATATTTCAGTAAATATCGGATGCAAATTGTTCAAAATTAGTATGT
>NW_016166392.1:23775-24465 GCF_001687245.7 Rhagoletis zephyria | reverse complement strand
CCTGTGCTCGCTACCATAACGTCTTTCCACTGCACCCATTAAGGCATCGAAATTGTTCCTTTCACAGTCGGGAATAGTCTGCAATATTTCTGCTGCAGGTCCTTTTAATGCCACGAACAGAGCAGCGGATTTATCGTCCACGCTCCAGTTGTTTGCTGTAGCCGTCTTTTCGAACTGGAGCTTAAAGACTTGGAAAGGAATCGTGCCGTCAAAGGATGGAGTCTTTACCTTGGGCGCGCTGGTCGAAGAAGGTGGACGATGCAACTGCATATCTCGGAGGCGACCTTCCAACTCTTCTACCTTAGCCTCGACTTTATCCTGTCTATCCTTGATTTGTTCGTTATCTCTGGCCATATTCTCCTGCAGTTTTGTAATCTTTGCATCCTGGAATTCCAGCAACTGTGATACGAGTGTCTTCTGTGCCTGTAGCTGCGACGAAATATCTGACAACTGTGTTTGCATCTGATATGACATCTGTGACATGCGTGAATCCTGTGCTTACATCTGTGACGACAGCTGTGATGACATCTGTGACATGGCAGCCAATAACGTGTTCATGTACATAGCGGTTGATGAACTTGGAGACTTTTGCTGTTCTTCAACCTTCCCGGATGTCTGCTGCACATCCTTCGACGAACAAGCAGCCTCATCCTTCTGTTCGTCCTTTGCGGATGCATCGTCGTATTTACC
>NW_016166392.1:10986-23039 GCF_001687245.7 Rhagoletis zephyria | reverse complement strand
AAAAAAAAAACCAAAACCTGTGAAAAAATCTTTGTGCTAAACTAAGCCGAAACTATTTAAGCACATTTTCCTAATTTTCGATATTTATGGAAATAACTAAGTTTTTAAATCTTTTCGACTTAGAATTTGTTTGAAAAAAAAAACAAAAACTGTGAAAAGAACTATTTTCCATTTTTTTTGTAGAGATCTCCCTGAACTAAGTTGAAATTCTGAATGAGATAATTCAGTTTTTAATTATTTTCGATTGGAAACTTTTTTTTTTTAAATAATAAAAAGCTGACAACGTCGGATTTTCCCAGCAATTCGTGAGATCTTAATCTAAGCCGAAACTATTTAACAAATTTTTCAACATTTTCAATATTTATGGAAATAATTCAGTTTCCAAATATTTTGTAATAATGTCGTGTAAATTGCCATTGGATGGGTGGCAGCTTCGGTGCTCATGTGTATATTTGTCCCCCACATTGTCATTTACATATCTAATTTATTAATAACTAAACCTAAGTTTATAAAGCACATATTTATAAACTTAATTTCATTACATATTTCTGCTACCAAATTTTTCATGCATCCAAAAAGACAAACAAATGAAAATGTAAGTATATATGCATTTATAAATGTACAAATGTACTTACATATATACGATTGATCTGCTTTCGTCTTCCCCGCGCCGCTTCCATCCACCCAAATTATTCAATTTCTGCGAATCGGCACCAGATTGACACGTGCGCGAAACCGTTAACCCTACGTTTACGAAATATTTAGATGCTCGCATAACTTTGCATGTAATAAAGCAATACTTGTACATTTTGTATGGAGAATAATAGTAATTAGTTTAAAATTCTGCATGCAACCATGTTCTCGACGATACATGTAACTTTTATGAAGATTAAACATAAAAAGCGTTGTAAAATAGTGTGTTATTAACAGCTGGAACCAAAAAAAACTATGTCTGCTAAAATGGGTTAAACGCAAACTTGAATTGACATTTTTAAACGCATACATGTAGGATTCGACACCCATCCCCCTCACTCTATACAATTATCCACATTCACAACTAACTAAATGTACATAGACACGCATACTAACGAAATACCTAAGCATGACGACTGAGACGGAAGGCAGAGCAAACAGCTAACTTCAGTTTGCTTTAACAACTCATCTGCGACGGTCCTTAGTTAAAAGGATTAAAAGATTATGTGTATAAAACAGTAGACAGAAGCTATTTAAACGTGTGAAAATATATTCGTAAACCTAGATACTACAATTAACATTAATTATAACTTACAACTAGACTACCTAAAATAAGTGACTTAAATATTAACTAAAATCTAGTGCTTAATAAATAAATGTATTTGTTTATATATAAACAAAGCGTGTTTCAATGTTAATTTCTACAAAGTGGGGGCTCAACCGAGATTGAAAACCGTGGAAGGTGCATCATCGTAAAAATTTCTAGAAAGTCATTAAAGACATCAAAGAAGTGAGAGGAACGTTAAGACTCTAAAAGGAAAACTGTGCTGTAAAGTTTTAAAAATTGTTGTGAAGAGTATGTTCATACGTATTAATTCTAAATAAGTCATGCTGGCCTAGCGCTTAACTTTAGTGAAGAAAATTAAAACAACAACAAACCGTGTAAAGTGAAAATGTGCAGATTTGCCTCATTGCAACTGTACCCGGAAAATAAATCAAAATAAAGAAGTTTTACATTCTAAGTAGGCTGGTGACGCGGCGTCGGAAAAAGTGTACAAGTGCGCCAGGTTGTGTTGCTGCGCAGTAAGCTTAGAGCGCGGCGAAAGTGGAAGTACATACAGATGTACATATAGACAATTTTTGTTGCGACAATAAACGGTGGTGGTTTGTGTTGTTGCGCAGTGAACTTTGAGTGCGTTGGAAGCGATAGTAATTAGAGAGGTTCATACAGACAATTGTTGTTGCGGAAATAAATGGTGGTGCTTTTAAATAGCCAATAGCGAGCGAAGATGCGGCGTGGGTTGGTGTTGTTGCGTGCGCAGTGTGTTAGAAATCGTTGAGGTGCAAGTGTACATAGAACACTATAAACAAATGTCGTTGCGCAGCCATTGAGCGTGCGTGAGTAGGCGTTGAAGGCGAACTTGAATCCGTAGGCAAACATACATACATATGTATAAAGACGGTAATGTGTGTTTTGTTGGCTCATCGCCTATTGATGCTGCCTTTAAGCAGCAAAAATATGTGCATGCATAAGTGGTGCGAAGAGTACAATAAACATCATTAATCCAACGAAATAAAATCACTTAAGCGTTTGAACTATATTGAAAAGCGGTACAGTTAATGCAACAATAAAAGCAGTGTAGCAGAAAGGTAGAAGAAGACAAATAAGCAGTCGTCGGAAGCAGCGAATATTGTTAGCAAAGTACCCAGCAGGAAAAAGATAAGTTTAAGTAGAATGCGTGTATGTGTAAAAAATGTTTAATCGCAATCATTACATTTGAGTTTATTGGTATCAAACGATAGATGTATGTAGGTTTGTAAATTGATTTTAAAACTGAAATCTGAACTTTAGAATTAAATACAAGAAAACTATTGTTAAACCTTGAATTCACTTTAAAATTTGTAGTATTTTAAATTAAAAATTAAGTATTTTTTTTTAATTATTTTAGTTTAATAATTAATTTTAATTATGACAGTAGTGTTACTNTCACTTTAAAATTTGTAGTATTTTAAATTAAAAATTAAGTATTTTTTTTTTAATTATTTTAATTTAATAATTAATTTTAATTATGACAGTAGTGTTACTAAACGAAACTAAGGGAATTGAATCTACCATTAGACGGACGGAAGAACGATTTAAGAGACAGACTTCTCAGACATTATGGTCTAGTTAATGATGAGGAGGAGGAGAAAGAAAACGATTTTGAATCGGTGTCATCGCAGGGGGAAGCGGCTATTGTCAGCCCAGTCGCAGGTCCCTATTTTACTTTTAAAGATACACAAGATAGCTTGTCATTATTTAACGGTACTGACAATTTTGACATAAATCAGTGGGTGGAGAAATTCGAGGAGAATGTTGAAACAGTAGAGTGGACCGCAGTTCACAAATTTATTTACGCTAAGCAGCTGTTGAGAGGAGCAGCCAAGTCTTTTGTGAGAAGCCAAGTAGGTTTGAAAGACTGGAGTGGGTTGGAAGCGGCTCTCACTACAGAGTTCGGAGTCAGCCTATGTTCAGCAGAGGTGCATAGAATGTTGAGAAACCGACAAAAAAGGTCTAATGAGACATACTTAGAATTTTTGTACGCGTTGATGGAGGTCGGAAAACAAATTAATTTAGACGAGGCAAGTCTTTTAGATTACTTTGTGGCAGGTCCTGACTCAAGGGTTAATAAAACTGTTTTGTACCAAGCGAAAGGTATCAAAGAATTAATGGAACAAATGAAAATATACGAGAAGATTACGGGGAAACCAAAAAATGCAGAGGTAGAGTTTAAGCCCAAAAGCGAAAAAACAGATAAGGGTCAATCACAAGAAGTTACCAAGAAACGTTTTAAATGTGGGGACGCTTCCCATGAAGCAAGGGATTACAGAGCTAAGGGGCAACAAATAAAATGTTTTAAATGTAGTAAGTCAGGCCATAAGTCTTATCAATGTCCAGAAAAGGATGTGAAGGTGAAGTCAGAGAAGACGAACACGGTAAAAACTTTTGAATGGAATCCTTCCACAGCAGGTAGGCGGCTAAAATTTAAGAAGGTTAAGGTGGGTAACACCATTTTCCCAGCCTTACTTGACACAGGAAGGACCAAAAATTTATCGAAGAACAGATAAAAACGTGGTTAGACGAGGGTATAATTACTACGAGTAATTCCAACTATGCTTCTCCAATTGTGCTGGTAGGTAAAAAAGACGGAACCAAACGTCTTTGTTGTGACTACCGGTAACTAAATGAGAGGGTTGTACGCGACAATTCTCCCATGGCTTTAATGGATGAGGTAGTTGAGAGATTGCAAGGGTTCAAGGTATTTACAACGCTAGATTTGGAAAATGGATTTTTCCATGTCCCCGTTGAAGAAAGTTCACGGAAATACACGGCTTTTGTAACTTACAAGGGCCAGTACGAATGTGCCATTTGGAATATCGAATTCACCCACAGTTTTTTGCAGGTACATAAATGCGATATTCAGGGAACTCATAAATGTCGGTACTATTATTGTTTACATGATGATTTGGTCATTCCATCGGCAGATGAAGCAGAAGGTATTTTAAAGCTGGAAAAGGTACTGAATGTAGCGGCAAAAGCAGGGCTGCGGATAAAGTGGAAACGGTGTAGTTTTCTGAAACGCAAAGTAAATTTCCTTGGCTATATAATTGAAAACAATACAGTGTGTCCGTCGTTAGAGAAAACGCGAGCAGTAGAAGCATTCAAAATACCGAGGGATCAAAAGGGGGTGCAAAGGTTTGTAGGGTTAACATCGTACTTTCGAAGATTTATTAAGAACTATGCCCTAATGGCAAAACCGTTGACTGATTTAATGTGAAAAGATCTGAATTTAAATAGGGAGATGAGCAAACTATCGCATTTCAACAACTNAAGATTTATTAAGAACTATGCCCTAATGGCAAAACCGTTGACTGATTTAAAAGATCTGAATTTAAATAGGGAGATGAGCAAACTATCGCATTTCAACAACGTAAACAAGCTCTTGTACAATCCCCGGTGTTGAAACTGTATGACCCAAAGGCGGCCACAGAAATCCATACAGATGCTTCTAAATACGGCTATGGTGCTGTGCTTTTGCAGCAAGAGCCACAGGACCAACAGTTCCACCCCGTAATGAACATGAGCCGGAAGACATAACCATCGGAAGAAAACTACCACTCTTATGAGCTGGAGGCTCTTAAGAAGTGGGGAGTTTATGTGTTAGGGCTACCATTTAAAATAGTAACAGAGTGCAATGCTTTTACTATGACTTTAAAGAAGAAAGACGTACCGGCACGAGTCACTAGGTGGGCAATGTTCCTTCAGGAGTTCGATTACACAGTGGAACATAGGTCAGGAGCGCAAATGAAGCAAGNCAGGAGTTCGATTACACAGTGGAACATAGGTCAGGAGCGCAAATGAAGCATGCTGATGCACTTAGCAAGTTAAGTTGCATGCTAATAAGCGACTTACTACAGCACAGGCTAAAAACAGCGCAGCTAGAGGATAAATGGACTCGTGCTATACGCAAAATACTTGAGAATTACAGTTATGAAGATTTCTATATCCACCACGATATACTATACAAAGACAAGAATGGGGAGTTGATGGTTATTCCTAATGCATTAGAGGAGGAGATAGTTCAAGTCGCTCACAGACAGGGACACTTTTCAGTTAAGAAAACGTGTGATTGTGTAGAGAAAGGGTACTATGTCCCAGAGTTAGAATCAAAAGCAGGAAAAATTGTTAAGAATTGCATAGTGTTTAGAAATAAACAGGAAAACAATATATTTACATATTAGTTATCGTTAGTTAGCTTTATTCCACGAAGGATACAGGAACAGAATCAGTTGTGGACCGACTTACACGGCAGGCATCGATATTTGGGAATCCGCGCAGGATTATAACGGACAGAGGGGCAGCTTTCACGTCACATAGCTTTAAGAATTATTGCGAAAGCGCTGGTATACAGCATTTGTTAATAACTACTGGTATTCTAAGGAAAATGGTCAAGTAGAACGAATGCATCGCGTAGTAGTCCCAATGTTGGTAACGCTAGCTCATGCGAATCCAGGACAACAAGTTCAACAGTATATCAATAATACACCGAGTCGTAGTACTAAAGTGTCTCCATTCCGGTTGCTAACAAGGTTCGAAATGCGTGTAAATGAAGACTTAAGATTGAGGAACGCAATACAGAGTAAATGACCTGGCAATAAAGCGTACGCAATTCGGGGTAGGAATGAAATTGCGACCGAAGTGTTTAGGACCATATAAAATAGTTAACAAGTTTGATCACGACTGTTACGAGGTGGAGAGCGTAGGAAACTGCGAGGAGCCTCGGGTGACATCAACCTCCGCTGATAATATGAAAAGATGGGAATCACGGTCGAGGGCAAACGTATTGTCAGGTATGGCCGAGTTGTAGGATTCGACACTCATCAACCTCACTCTTTACAATAATCTATATTTACAACTAACTAAATGTACATAGACACGCATACTAACGAAATACCTAAGCATGACGACTGAGACGGAAGGCAGAGAAAACAGCTAACTTCAGTTTGCATCACAGTATACCAGTAGAAAAGGTTTTTGTTGTTGTGGCTGTTAATTTGGTAANCCTCGGGTGACATCAACCTCCGCTGATAATATGAAAAGATGGGAATCACGGTCGAGGGCAAACGTATTGTCAGGTATGGCCGAGTTGTAGGACTCGACACTCATCAACCTCACTCTTTACAATAATCTATATTTACAACTAACTAAATGTACATAGACACGCATACTAACGAAATACCTAAGCATGACGACTGAGACGGAAGGCAGAGAAAACAGCTAACTTCAGTTTGAACCACAGTATACCAGTAGAAAAGGTTTTTGTTGTTGTGGCTGTTAATTTGGTCCCCATAAAGGACTTGAGGGTTGCGAGCAACTATTTTGCCGCATTCAGGGTGCTGTGCAGCAAAATAATGTGGTGAAAAATTTTAACATCGGATAAATGGCGAGAGAAATATTGTTATGCGCTTTATAAGTAAATATGAACGTAATAAAATATTTTATACTTCAATCCAACTAATTAGCGCTATTTTTGCAATTCGAAATGATCTTAAAAATATTTATTGTGAAATATGTACCTTATGAGTTAAATGGAAAATATCTTATATGTAAAAATACATTACGATTTACTTCAAATAAATGATGTAAAATGTGTTATATATGGATCTAATTTTAATAATAAAATTTATTACTTTCATCTACATTGTTTTTATTGTAAGTTTTCACGAGTAGTTGCAGTTTTCTGCAATTGTCTCTGGCCGACTATACATGTTAAAGCCAAATAATTTCACAATTTGTACCCTATTAAAGGTTTATATTTTAATAAAATGTGATCAATTATTTAAGAATATATATATTCCGATCAAACTATAGTACTGAATGCTTGACAAATAATTATTTAAATCAAATGATCAATAGTGAACGCACTCGGAGTGAATTTTGGAACACGGAGCGAATTATAAGACTAAATAATTTCTAACTTTCTACCATATTATACGTTTATATTTCAATGTAATATGATTAATTACTGAAGAATATAGAAACTCCGATCAAACTTCACTACTAAATGCTTGACAAACAATATTTGAATCAAAAGATCAATAGTGAACGCGCTCGGAGCGAATTTTGGAACACGATATAAATTATGCATGTTAAGACTAAAAAATTTCTTATAAGCATATGTTTTAATATAATATAATTAATTACTGAAGAATATAGAAACTCCGATCAAACTTCACTACTAAATGCTTGACAAACAATATTTGAATCAAAAGATCAATAGTGAACGCGCTCGGAGCGAATTTTGGAACACGATATAAATTATGCATGTTAAGACTAAAAAATTTCTTATAAGCATATGTTTTAATATAATATAATTAATTACTGAAGAATATATTAACTCCGATCAAACTATAGTATTAATTGTATGACAAACTATTTAAATCAAATGATCAACAGTGAACGCGCTCGGAGCAAATTTTGGAACACTTCATAGAATATTTACAGAGGAAGTATATTATTTGGTAGAGATCAAAATGTATTTAACAAAGTGTGATTGAATTTGATATTGCTCTCAGAAGAACCATCCTATAGTCAAATTGAAAAAAAAATTTATGCATTTTGAATCGTTTGTTTATATTTTTTACATAATATTAAGAGAGCCGCACTGAGTTGTCAATAACACCTTGTTTAATACACCCATGATACAAATATTTAAAGGTAAAAGCGCTTGCTCAATTCGTCGGCCATCAATTATTTTTTGAAGTTTGTCTATTTTATAAAATTGAAATTTTGAGATCAACTCAAATGCCAAATAAAAGTAAAACAAAAAACAAATAGATGAAAATATTGAAATTTTCATTTATTTGAGACTGAAAATGAGAATGTATTTGTGAGATTGGAAATTTGAAAACATTTTTGTAATGTTAGCAAACTTCAAAAATGTTCAGGCTGCCTCTCAGCGGTTTTACCTTCAGATTTTTGTATCATGGATACACCTCGAGATATCACGAACAAGTTTTCCTTTGTTTATTTTTACTTAAAGTCCTTAAATATGTATCTTGATTTCTGTAGAATACGTATTCATTTTTTTAACCTTTTTAAAAAAAGGGAGGACAGTCGGATCTACGTAACCAGAACGACCTGAATGAGCATTAAAGTCGGTTGTATTTTTTGCTCAAAATTACTTGTTATTATTCAGATACAGTTTCGCCACTGTTTAGGGATTTCTCGACATACTTGTTCACATTACTGTTATTTATTATTTTTCTTATTAGTCGTTTATATGTTTAGGACTTACTGTGGGTGCTTTAAGATTCATTTTGTAAATATGTATGTACATATAAAAAACAATTGCGATATTTTATTTTATTTTAAATTATGAATTTTATTCGTGCAATTTTTTATGTTTAATAGTTTTGAGATTTTTTGGTTCTGTTGTATTCTTTTATTGCATATCTTTAACTCTTTTACTTTAAGTTATAATGTTGAAGATAAGCCTTCTGCCTTTGTCAAGCACTTTAGCTAGGTACGAGAAATTTAGCATATGCACGTAAGAGCATAGGGTAGGTATAGGGCTGTGCTGCCGCGATTCTCCAACATCTTGTCAAAGGAGAAAATATATTGGTGGCGGAATCCATCGTAGTCCGATTTTTCATGAAATCTACAAAAAAGCGATCACTGAATCTGAACTGCTATGAACGTGTGTATTCAAAGCAAGCACTGCGTTCGTAGCTACTCGAATTTAATAGCATTTTCGTAGATTTCACGGAAAATCGGACTACGATGGATTCTATGACAGCCTTGATTAGTTCGTGCCAATATAGCAACTCAGTTACCAGCTTTCAGTTGCTAGTTGCCATCGGTAATACCATTTCAGCCACTGGCCAACCCACTGAAGTTCGGTTGTCCTCCGTAATCGACCCATAAAATCGGAATCGAATATGCATGCACGTTCTGCAGAACGATAAATATTTTGTAAATGTGTGCTCTGTCCGCTAACGAATTCCAGCCATGTGTGAAATATCGTATGTGAAGCCTCCGTCTAACTTAACGATTGTCAAAGGCACGCCAGAAGATGTTTCATCATATGTTTTCGACCATCGTCTTCTTCGAGTAAGTTCATCGATTCCAAAAACTTTACAACCTCTATGTGCCAGCATCCCTTAGTGTTTTTGCCAATGACATGGCACTATTGCACTGTTAATAACCAAATTTAGCCGCAGTTGCATTCACACGTGATATAATAGCTATTGTCGGCATGTGGGAATCCCCAGGAGATGGCGTTTGTTCAGCTATCGAAATCATTACACCGACGGCGGTGGGCAGTACTGCTGGAACATATTTACCACAGCGGTGGTTGTGGCGTTTTGTTCTGCAACAATAGCCTGCAATGATGACATGTCATATAATGTCGATGAACAAAGATATAAAATTGAAAATGACTAACCTTATTCCCGGCCGATTGGGAGACCACCCTTGGTCACGACCAGAACGCATTTACCAAGAGGAAAAACCGCAGGGATTGCAGTAGTTCTTGCAATCACCGTTGATGATGCTGTGCTTGTAATTAATAGTCTGAAAAGGCAGAAAATTGCATTAATCAAATGTTAAACACATCAAATAAATAAATTTCAATAATTTGTTTACCATTTCACAAACCGAATTACCAAGAAATAGAAACTCACCGCTTTGCGATACAGAAATAATAACCAACAGGGGTGCATTTTCTTGGTAAACAACAGAAGCGCACAATATTATTTTCTGAAAAATAAGACTTGAAAAGAGATTTTAAACATGATTATCACATTATCTAATTAGCGCACACTATCGAGTTTATTTCTAGTAGAATATAATTGTATTATCTCAGACTTTTTTTCAATGTTTTCTAATATTCGTTCTTTTGGAATGCAAAAGCAACCATGCGCTCAATTTCTTGTGTGGAAATTTGGCCCCCATAATGGACTTTCACCACGAAACAGCTACAAAAACAAAAACCTTTTCTACTGGTATACTGTGGTTTGCATTAACAACTCATCTGCGACGGTCCTTAGTTAAAAAGAGTAAAAGTTTATGTGTATGAAACAGTATACAAAAGCTATTTAAACGTGTGAAAATATATTCGTAGANAACAAAAACCTTTTCTACTGGTATACTGTGGTTTGCATTAACAACTCATCTGCGACGGTCCTTAGTTAAAAAGAGTAAAAGTTTATGTGTATGAAACAGTATACAAAAGCTATTTAAACGTGTGAAAATATATTCGTAGATACAATTAACATTAATTATAACTTACAACTAGACTACCTAAAATAAGTGACTTAAATATAAACTAAAATCTAATGCTTAATAAATAAATGTATTTGTTTATATATAAAGAAAGCGTGTTTCAATGTTAAATTCCACATACATGCATACTTACATATACACATGTACAGCAGAGCAGCACTAGCTTGGACATCGCATTGGTTGTACTATAATGTGTTTGAATCTTTTTATGGTACTGGAAATTTGGTTAGGGATGAAAAAATNTAATAAATAAATGTATTTGTTTATATATAAAGAAAGCGTGTTTCAATGTTAAATTCCACATACATGCATACTTACATATACACATGTACAGCAGAGCAGCACTAGCTTGGACATCGCATTGGTTGTACTATAATGTGTTTGAATCTTTTTATGGTACTGGAAATTTGGTTAAGGATGAAAAAATTTTAAAATAATCTGTGGATATATATAAATATATATTTATAAACGCTTTGAAGTATAGAAATTTTTAAAATAAGAAAATAAATAAAATCATTTTTTTGTGTTAATACAAATGGTGTTCAAGGCACATTGGCCCACCTGTACAAAAATCGTGACGTGTCATGGACAAAAATGTGAAAACGAGCTAAGTTGCCACGTTACAGGAACTTCCAATAAAACCACATATGTTTGTGATATTAAAAGTTTTGATTTTATTAAAAAAAATTAATGTATTTTCCTGCAGAAAACGTACACTTTTATTTGATGTTTATTAAAATTACACCTTAAAATACTAGTTAATGGTTGAAATATTGGAAGGCAACAGAGAAATTAAATGTTTTGTCGAAAATTACCAAAATTCAAGATAACTTATTTTACTGGATATAGAGAAATAATTGCCACTTTTCACTTGGCTGGCCGAGATTTCTTCAATTTTACATTTTAGAATTTTTGTGTCGGATACAAAGTTGCGCTTGAGGGTGATGAATTTGCGGGGAGATGTGCTGCTGTAGTATTTATGAATGATTGATCTTGACCTTGAGAAATATGCGAATGCGTTATGAATGAAATAGTTATTGTTGTATTCAGCGTTGCCATTTTAGCCGTTTTCCGGCTAGATTTAGCTGGTTTTGTTAGCAACTAGCCGGAGAAAATTCGATCTAGCCGGCAGCCGTTTTGATAGCCGGTTTGTAAAAAAAAGTTAGCCGTTTTTAGCCGATTTTACTATTTGCCTAATTTTCAGGTGCAAAAAGTAAACAAGTTGTTCGAAAGCAATAATGCAGACTCAATGAAGATTTTTAATGAACTCAATGTTTTACTTTCGCATCTATGCTCCCTAGTGGTTATTAGCGCGGACACATTCGATCCTATATGCTCCCCGTTGGAACAATACCTTGCTCCATTTCCTCAGTTTTATCACAGTTTTGAAGAGTATTTAAAAACAAAAGTAAGCACAAACGCTTTTGACCACGAAGCCGAGAAAATAATTCGAGAAAATGGTCGCTATTTTATTATCACTTTAATAAAGGAATTACGCCAACGCCTCCCTACAAATATTGCCACACTAAAAAAA
>NW_016166392.1:6938-10729 GCF_001687245.7 Rhagoletis zephyria | reverse complement strand
TTTTTTTGCCAATCTAGCCGGTCGGCCCAAAAAGTTCTGGCAACACTGGTTGTATTTGAGCGCTGCCGTGAGTTGTACATATGTACATTTGTATGTATGTGCGTAGCATTTTGGCACTAATATGCACACTTGTACATACATATATATGTATGCATGTAAAAACCCTGCAGTACGGGGGAGCGACTACAGGACTGCTGAATCGGTAGCTACGTGATAAACACCGTCAATTACCGACCGACTACTTGCAGTGTATTTCATCGATTACTTTAACAAGGCAATGTCCTAGGCGGTAGTCACCATCGGCTCTCTCTGCACTACCGGGAGTTACTAAAGTAGTCACTTTCGTGATTTATGGGCGCCCTCTGTCGTAGTTTTTCGCTATTCTGCTTACGACTGGTTCGACTCTGCACTACCATGTGCACTACCACGGGTTAATAGAGTAGCTACTTACCTACGAGTCGGTGCAGTAGCGGTTCAAAAGTAGCGATTGACTCCAGCAGTACTGGAGGGAACGTTAGCAATTAATGGAGTGCATATGTATGTACATACATATGCATGGGGAAATACACTTTCATTTGACTCCAAAACTATTGGGGCATATTCTTATATGAAATAAAGTCGACTCTAAGTTAAAAATTGTCAGTCCAAAATAAGAAGAAAGTTAGTTGCATCTTTTTTTCACAGATGCCTAGTCCACTGAAAGTGATGTGAAAAAGCTGTGACTAACTTTAGTGTCGACTTTATTTTAACTATGAATATGCCCCATTACTTAAGGCCAAAATACAATACCGCAGTGGCAGTGGCAGTGACAGTTTTGAAAATCAGCTGTTACTGCTAATATTGGCAGTCANTGACCTTTGCAACCTAGTTTTTAGTTTTCTTGTTTTGCCTATAAGTAATGCAGAAGTAGAGCGAATATTTAGTTCAATGAATATAATAAAAACTAAGCAAAGAAATCCAATGTGCGTTAAAACGTTAAACGCTATTTTATATATAAGATACGGTTTAAAACGTGAAGAAAAATGCTGCCATAATTTTACTGTAGATGACGATCTCTTAAAATTAATGAATTCAGGTGATATATACAATAGTGATTCATTTGATGATGAGGAATATACACTCGATATAAATTAATGGTGTTAACTAGTATTTCGTTTCTTGCGATTTATTTAAATAAAGCATGTGGATTTTCACAAAAAAATTTTAGCCGTTTTTTGCCAGAGTCTATGTGAAATTTCACTAAAATATTTTAGCCGTTTTTAGCCGCTTTTTTTGCCAATCTAGCCGGTCGGCCCAAAAAGTTCTGGCAACACTGGTTGTATTTGAGCGCTGCCGTGAGTTGTACATATGTACATTTGTATGTATGTGCGTAGCATTTTGGCACTAATATGCACACTTGTACATACATATATATGTATGCATGTAAAAACCCTGCAGTACGGGGGAGCGACTACAGGACTGCTGAATCGGTAGCTACGTGATAAACACCGTCAATTACCGACCGACTACTTGCAGTGTATTTCATCGATTACTTTAACAAGGCAATGTCCTAGGCGGTAGTCACCATCGGCTCTCTCTGCACTACCGGGAGTTACTAAAGTAGTCACTTTCGTGATTTATGGGCGCCCTCTGTCGTAGTTTTTCGCTATTCTGCTTACGACTGGTTCGACTCTGCACTACCATGTGCACTACCACGGGTTAATAGAGTAGCTACTTACCTACGAGTCGGTGCAGTAGCGGTTCAAAAGTAGCGATTGACTCCAGCAGTACTGGAGGGAACGTTAGCAATTAATGGAGTGCATATGTATGTACATACATATGCATGGGGAAATACACTTTCATTTGACTCCAAAACTATTGGGGCATATTCTTATATGAAATAAAGTCGACTCTAAGTTAAAAATTGTCAGTCCAAAATAAGAAGAAAGTTAGTTGCATCTTTTTTTCACAGATGCCTAGTCCACTGAAAGTGATGTGAAAAAGCTGTGACTAACTTTAGTGTCGACTTTATTTTAACTATGAATATGCCCCATTACTTAAGGCCAAAATACAATACCGCAGTGGCAGTGGCAGTGACAGTTTTGAAAATCAGCTGTTACTGCTAATATTGGCAGTCACTGCCGCAGCAAATACAATACGGCGTAGTCAGTGAACAGCTTTTTTTGACATTCCCTTTTGTTTGTTTACATTTTTGTTATTGTCTTTTAGGCTTCAGTGAAATGAACATATGTTGGCTGCATTTTATTTATGTCAAATTCGGCATGCGAAGTTTGCTGCGATGAAGGCAGTGGCAGTGAATTTAGAATTTGGGCTAAACTTAATAGTGCTGCCAGCTGCCACTGCTGTTTTGTGAGTCGCTTCATTGGACACCACACTTTCTAAAAAACAGCTGATTTCGAAAAACTGCCACTGCCACTGCCACTGCCACTGCGTTATTGTATTTTGGGCTTTACATATAATACGAGTATAGCAGTGAAAAATGATAATGCAACATATTTTCTCAATATAAATAACTTTTCGACAAACTCAACTTTCAAGTTAACACGTGCAGTGCAATCAATGCATTTGTACGTTGTTGGTCAATGTATCCATCTTTGAAGTGGATCTGTAAACAGTTTCTTGCATTGAAAATAGCGTACCTATTAACTACCATTATAATCGTTAAAAATATTAAAGCCGATTTTCTTCGCTTTTAATGCCGACATCAAATCACCAAACAGTGCGCATTTGCGTTTTTTTGCCAATGTGTCCATCTTTAAAGTGAATTTGGGGGAAAACTAAGGCAGCTAGAAAACTGCGGTTTGTTGCATTGAAAATAGCGTAGCATCTACCATATGAATCGGAAAAAAAATTATAGTCGATTTTTTCAACTCAAATGCCGACGGCAAATAACCTACGAATTTGCCAATTGCATACATATNTAGTCACCATCGGCTCTCTCTGCACTACCGGGAGTTACTAAAGTAGTCACTTTCGTGATTTATGGGCGCCCTCTGTCGTAGTTTTTCGCTATTCTGCTTACGACTGGTTCGACTCTGCACTACCATGTGCACTACCACGGGTTAATAGAGTAGCTACTTACCTACGAGTCGGTGCAGTAGCGGTTCAAAAGTAGCGATTGACTCCAGCAGTACTGGAGGGAACGTTAGCAATTAATGGAGTGCATATGTATGTACATACATATGCATGGGGAAATACACTTTCATTTGACTCCAAAACTATTGGGGCATATTCTTATATGAAATAAAGTCGACTCTAAGTTAAAAATTGTCAGTCCAAAATAAGAAGAAAGTTAGTTGCATCTTTTTTTCACAGATGCCTAGTCCACTGAAAGTGATGTGAAAAAGCTGTGACTAACTTTAGTGTCGACTTTATTTTAACTATGAATATGCCCCATTACTTAAGGCCAAAATACAATACCGCAGTGGCAGTGGCAGTGACAGTTTTGAAAATCAGCTGTTACTGCTAATATTGGCAGTCACTGCCGCAGCAAATACAATACGGCGTAGTCAGTGAACAGCTTTTTTTGACATTCCCTTTTGTTTGTTTACATTTTTGTTATTGTCTTTTAGGCTTCAGTGAAATGAACATATGTTGGCTGCATTTTATTTATGTCAAATTCGGCATGCGAAGTTTGCTGCGATGAAGGCAGTGGCAGTGAATTTAGAATTTGGGCTAAACTTAATAGTGCTGCCAGCTGCCACTGCTGTTTTGTGAGTCGCTTCATTGGACACCACACTTTCTAAAAAACAGCTGATTTCGAAAAACTGCCACTGCCACTGCCACTGCGT
>NW_016166392.1:0-6887 GCF_001687245.7 Rhagoletis zephyria | reverse complement strand
CTAGTCCACTGAAAGTGATATGAAAAAGCTGTAACTAACTTTAGTGTCGGCTTTATTTTAACTATGCATATGCCCCATTATTTACATATAATACGAGTATAGCAGTGA
Source organism: Rhagoletis zephyria (assembly GCF_001687245.7). Lineage (NCBI taxonomy): Eukaryota > Metazoa > Arthropoda > Insecta > Diptera > Tephritidae > Rhagoletis > Rhagoletis zephyria. Next base: position 6,779 of record NW_016166392.1, on the reverse strand, counting down.
AAAATGATAATGCAACATATTTTCTCAATATAAATAACTTTTCGACAAACTCAACTTTCAAGTTAACACGTGCAGTGCAATCAATGCATTTGTACGTTGTTGGTCAATGTATCCATCTTTGAAGTGGATCTGTAAACAGTTTCTTGCATTNTTTCTATTTTCAAGATTCAGGAACATCGCCATGATATGGAATAAAAACGATGTCTAAGTTTACCCACACTTAAAAATCAAATAGCGAACACTTATTTTTTCAAGTGATTACAATTTTTATGCATTTCAATTACAAGCATATACTTTTTCGAAATTGAAGTAGTAAACTCAAGTAGTGATTACTATACAGCGCATTGCTTTTATGCATACCGATTTTNAAAACTAAGGCAGCTAGAAAACTGCGGTTTGTTGCATTGAAAATAGCGTAGCATCTACCATATGAATCGGAAAAAAAATTATNTTACAATTTTTATGCATTTCAATTACAAGCATATACCTTTTCGAAATTGAGGTAGTAAACTCAAGTAGTGATTACTATACAGCGCATTGCTTTTATGCATACCGATTTTGAAAATTTAAAGTGATTGCTATTGAAAATAGTGTTCATTAGTTTTATGCATATGACCCAATGTGTACATATTACATATTTCGACCTATGCATGCATTTATTTTAAGTAATTAACCAATTTAAAGAACAATAAAAGCGTTGTAAAACGTAAAAAGCCGTCAGCATTTCGCTGTCTAACAAGAAAAACATGCATTTGCTTTAATGAGACAATTTCTGTTGAATTTATTTTGCCTCTGGCTGGGCTCTGTTAAAATTCGTTTGTCTCTGGCTGGCCGCTCTTAAAATGCGCTTCGCCAGTTTTGTTGGTATTTGACAATTTCCACGCTGATTCGTTCTTGGTCCTTCTCTATACATTACGTTCTCTGGCTCCACTTTGTCTTGTGCACAGTTTTTCACCAATTGGTCCCCGAGGAGTGGGTTGTGTGCAGCGTTTTCGTTTTGCGCGCACGCCAACACTAACTGTGGGGAATTTCGCCTCATAATTAGAAAAAGTTCTTTTCAAGGATAAAATATATGTAATTATGTGTTATTTACGAACAAAATGCAGGCGAAGTATAATATTAATGCTTAATTAAGAATAATGTCCATAGTTAAGTACATAATTAACGCTTGTGTTTCTATAAACAGGAAAACTCGAATCGTAGTTATAGCACTCAATGGAGTTCTCTTAAATGTAGATTTAAAGTTTAAAAAATATTCATTGTAAAATTATATTTTTATGAAAAAACGTAAATTTTGTGAATTTATCAAGAAAAATTTTAAAATTCCGAATATATTTATATATTTATTCCAAAAAAAAAAACGAGTGTGGTATGGTTATAGAGACTCTAATTCCTGCCAGCGCATCCGCCCAGACAGCTTATTAAGTACACCCAAGTTTGAGTGACCACACATACAATAGTAATTGCTACCGTATAAATTCAGGACATGCGTTTGCTTGGAAACTCCGTTAGTTAGCTGGTCATAACTTCAACCAGCACATTCAATGGTCCATTACCCGGAGCTGCTCCAACATGATGAGCAGATTTAAATGAGTCTCACATGCTACTGCATCTGGCTACAAGCTGGATATGAAATTCACTACTCGTCAAAGAATGTGCATTTTTACGTAAATTTGGTTTAAGTATCAGCGAACTGTGATGATCTGTATTAGTATCTATATTAATAGAGAATAATTTGCAATTTTTTACACTTTCGTAATTAACTTCGGTCACTATTATACAGTCATGTCTTGTGCCACTCTGCCATAGTAAGGTTATTGCCCCCTTTCATACCACAGTAATTTTGTATACAACTCTGAATCAACAAATTTCATGCTCCTTCTCATTATCAACCCCGAGCAGATTTTACACCCGAGGAGTACTCAAAAAGGTTTGTTGCTGTATATACTGTGGTCAAGTGCACTTGCACTACACTTTGTAAAACAGCCAAAGGCTGGCATTCTATTGCACTTTTTTGTTATTGCTTACTCAGATACAAGTCGTCAGTGATACTGCAAAACGTTCATCGACATCAACGAAATGAAGACACCTTCGTCATCAGGAAAGTTTTGCAGTATTACCGACGATATGACCACAAGTAGGTACATATTTATTCGCGGCTGAACAACCGTGTTTCTTAATATGTATTTAAAGAATAAAACTCACCGAACAATGTTGGTAGCTGAATATTAAGCTATTGGCGCCGTGGAAGGTGCTGACGGGTTCAAAGTTCTGATGGCGTCAATATTCTGATTGCGCCCAAGATTCTGATGGCGAGGAAAGTGCTGTGTGCGTCCAAGGTGTTGATAACGTTGAAGGGTGCAATCAAAAAGAAAAAACTATATTATTATCAAATAAAATTGTTAACAAAGTATTCTTACCTCCAAACGTGCTATGTGCGTCCAAGGTGTTGTTGGCGTTGAAGGTGCGCAATCAAAAAGAATAAATTATATTATTATCAAATAAAATTGTTAGCTCCAAAAGTGCTGTGTGCGTCCAAGCTGTTCATGGCGTTGAAGGTGCGCAATCAAAAAGACGAAATTATATTTTTATCAAATAAAATTGTTTACAAAGTATTCTTACCTCCAAAAATTTCCGCAAAAGTGACGCTTTTCTTTGAAGCCTACTGTCATCAAACTTCAAATTCGCTGTCAAATTTCGCCTGACCTTCACTTGCTCGCTCTAACGCATGGAATTTTTATTAAGAGTACGAATTCTTATTAGCTACGCTGCTCTAACTTAAGTACTTTTTTTGGACTAATTTTAAGTGTGTGGGTGAGATGACTAAAAAGTTTTGAATGTGTTTGTAAATTGTTTGAATTTCAGGGGAAATTGGTTAGCCGTGGTTTGCAGGGTTGCAACGAATCCCTTAGGGCTTACTGCGCGTTTAGATTAGACAATGCTGTCAAGACAATAAAGAAATACGTATTACTTGACTAAAACGCTGATAATTGTCTCCTTGGCGTAGGCGTCCTGACAATAGTTATGACAATTCATTTTGACCAAAATGTCCGACGTGAACATTGTATTATAATACAACAATTTTTACGTCTTGTGAAAAAAAGAAGAGAAGTTCATAACAAAAGAACTATAATAATACAAGAGACGCTGATGTATATGTAACTTTGTCTCTTCTTTATTATATTTTAGGTTTTAGCTTAAATAGCTCGCGAGAAATGCGTTTTATAATACAACGTTACTTTTCCACATGTCTCAATCACAGTCTTGAATATTTTTAATACGGTAAATCGGACAATGATTTGATGTACGCAGACAATAATTTTGACGTCTTGTCCAAGAAAAAAGAGAAATTCATAACAAAAGAGCCAAAATAATACAAGAGACGCTGATGTGTATGTAACTTTGTACCTTCTTTACNACAATGATTTGATGTACGCAGACAATAATTTTGACGTCTTGTCCAAGAAAGAAGAGAAATTCATAACAAAAGAGCCAAAATAATACAAGAGACGCTGATGTGTATGTAACTTTGTACCTTCTTTATTATTTTTTAGTTTTTTGCTTAAATAGCTCGCGAGAAATGCGTATTACAATACAACGTTCACGTCCGACATTTTGCTCAAAATGAATTTTCATAACTATTTTCAGGACGACTACGCCACGGAGACAGTTATCAGCGTTTTTGGAAACTAAGCCCTAAATGCTTCCCTAAATGTACATTTATCCATACAAAATTCGTCACCTTTCATTTATTATTGTACATTATTTTGAAAAACCAAAGTTGCGAAAATTCAACATCGATGTAATACTGATAAAAATCTGACTCAATTGATCAACTCGGTTTGTTTTTTCCTATTTAGTTGAGGAAATTTCAATTGACAGCACCGACAAATGAATGTATACACAAACAAATTTTCGCTTATGGTTAAAACAATTCAAGTTTTTGTATTGCATTTTTTGTTTAAAATTTCTTTTTCCCTATTTAGTAGGGTTTTTGCAGATTACCTTCTCTGTGCGAATTGCTCGTGATAGACACGGATCTGACTAAGCGGCTGGAACACGGCTGTTTGTCAAAAGCATACGATTTCAAACTCGCGTAAATGTACATTTGCTAAATGCGATAGCGATAGCATGAACTCTCTTCGAAAAAATATGTTCGAAAGTGCTAAATATTCCATTTTAAATGCAGCAGTAATACATATTCCTTTATCGTAGAATAACAGTAATCAGAGTTTAACATATTTCGGAAATTTGGAAAAAATACAATATTTCAAACCGAAATTGTTAATAAATTAGTGCAGAGGAATGGTAAATTTTTTGGGTTGGCTTTCCATGACATCGGTGTTTGGGTGTTTTAGCAAAACTATCCTGAATTTTCTTATGAAACTTGTCAGGGATGTTAAGACATTATGTTAGGGATGTTNTAGCAAAACTATCCTGAATTTTCTTATGAAACTTGTCAGGGATGTTAAGAAAGGTATATATTTACATTATTTATCACTCTTTTCACTTTATTAGTATTAGTACTTTTGGTCATAGGAAATGCTTTACTAAATTATAGCAGTAGTAGAAAAAGCAGAAGCAAAACGATTATTTTCTACCAGGGTGTGAAAAACCGTCAGAACAGCAGCTACAGCACTACTATTTTTGTTTTTGCTTCGCTTTGAAATTTTCGATTTTGCTTCGAACTGGTTTGCTTTTGCTGCTGCTTTGAAAATTGTGTTTTGGTTTTTTATCGGCAGTATATTTAAAACTATTTATTGTTTCTAATTTGCTGTGATAGTGTGGTTGTTGATATATTATTTTTATTGGCCAAATAATAGACATAATAACGATTATGAGAAATGTAAACATAACCAAACTGTCAAAGCTAAACTTCAAAATGGGGGGATTGCCAGATGAATGTACGTAACCAATAGTTATTAAAGACACGAACCATTATATCAGTATAGACACGAATTGACATGGCCACTATGAAAACGCTGACACTGACATACGATAAAAGAATCGGTGGTCACATACCACGAGGCTAGAAAAATATATTAATTTTTTTCCGAATTGGACACGGAGCGAACCACACTCATCACCCCTCGCAAGAACGGAATTACAACCAAGTAATTAAAGGCTATTAAAGTTTGTATTAAAAGCTGACGACATTCGGGAGTCGATACTCACCTCTCAGTGGAAAGTGGAAAGTGAAATCGACTGCGTCCAAGCATATATAAGGAAAAAGGCTGACTGTCAAAAGCCATTTTTTCTTGTATCAAGTGAATAGAGGCAAAAGGTGCCGTCACATTCCTTCCGGCAAATCCCCAGCCATGTTGTTGCGTAGAATAAAGAAGTTGTGAGCATCAAATCTGTACTATTCATTTGACAGCAATTGAGTCACCATAAGCCGGTAATACAAAATCATTACACGTAAGTCAGCCACTTTCTTGCCACCATCCATTGGAAACGAGCTATCCATCAACCGTAAATAAAGATTCCTGTTTGGACCGACAAACTAAGGTCAAGCAAATCATTGGCGACCAACTAAGCGGGTGAAAAAAACAAGTTTTTGTTGAACGTAACCACTCTTAAGCCCGGCATAAAATAACCGCGTGCTCAGCTGCGGGAAAACAGCAATTTCATCATCGAATCAATTTAATCCATCATAAAATTAGATTTAAGGAAAAATTAAAATCTTTTAGTCGTTTTTCTCATTATGTTGGTAACAAAATTGTACGTCGGTGAAACATACATATTCTAGTTTAATAGATTTTTGATAAATTTTTCTTTTAGAAATTCCGCTATTATAAATCATCATTGAGATTCAATCAAATAATTATCTTTTGAATTCATAATCACTGTAAATCAATATCGTCCTCAATCTTCACACGGCACGATTTAATTGATTTTGATTAGAGCTCGTTTTCAATCAAAATTTTTTTGATATTTTGATTATTTATTTCCGCGGGGGTGAATGGTGATCGATCTGCGATGCGAACACCATTGAGCAGCAGTCNTGAATTCATAATCACTGTAAATCAATATCGTCCTCAATCTTCACACGGCACGATTTAATTGATTTTGATTAGAGCTCGTTTTCAATCAAAATTTTTTTGATATTTTGATTATTTATTTCCGCGGGGGTGAATGGTGATCGATCTGCGATGCGAACACCATTGAGCAGCAGTCATAAACATTCTCGTTCAGTTCAGTTCGCCAATTCTGAAACGCAAGTTAAATGAATTTTTTAACCAAGCNGTTCAGTTCAGTTCGCCAATTCTGAAACGCAAGTTAATTGAATTTTTTAACCAAGCAACACCACNCACGGTAAATATTAATTGAACCAAACTATTAATTTTTCTTTATTTTTGTAATTTCTTTGGGTATTCATTCCCAATAAAATTTGAAACTCGTATCAACGTAATCTCGTTTAACATTCTCAAACTGGTTGAATATTCTCAGTCTGATTTGGTCTTCCGGTAAATTGGGGGTGGATAGTCTTGATCTTTGTTGCGTACCTTGTTGCCGACAGAAGGGACCGAAGGAGATACAGGTAATACTCCCACGTATTCAAGGCCTTCGCTGCATCCCGGGAGCAAACAACTTGGTCCATCAAAAGATTCGAGCTAGTTCGTTAAACGCCATTCTCAGCCCACGTTCGGTATAATATTACAAAAAATTTTCGACCGAAAATCACATGAGATGTAAAACCAATTAAACGTGAATTTTTTGTTAAACTAAGTAGATTTAAAGCAATATTCAAATAGTGATCGATTTATGCGGCATTATTT
>NW_016166391.1:0-24477 GCF_001687245.7 Rhagoletis zephyria | reverse complement strand
AGTAAAATAAACGTTTATTTTTCCTCCTACACCTTTCGACATTCGCGTCTTTCTCAGGGAATCTTTATTTATAAATAAATACGAAAAAACATATACATACAGTATCATATCAAGAGCACCCCGTTTCAAAGTGATATTATTTATGTTATGTTTATTTATTTACTTAAAAAACCTTCAATTAAAATAAAGTTAATTCTCTTAAAAAAATCCATATTGGCCCAAGTTTAAAGCCCAGGAGAATACTAAAAAAACTCAACAAATTTTCAACAACGCAAACGCAAATGAAATATTTTCCTTCGAAGAACTGTCCAAATATTTTCATTGGCAAAAAATTAAGATATCACATGTACGGAAAATTACAATAAAAAATAGCAAAAATCAAGTAGACATGGCAGTAAAATACGACTTTATGCAAAGCGAGGAGAAGTTGAACCTAATGAAAAAAAATGTTCAATGGTCAACCATGAAACACTGTGAATTGCCTAAAGCTTACAAGGGAAAAATACCTTTAAAAAAAAGAAAAGTGGATGATATTCAACAAATGATTAGTAAACGGTATATACCGTCTGAATTTCATGATTTTCATAATACAATTAAAGAAATATAGAATAAACGTTTGAATTTTCAATATATATTATGCTTTTATGATTTACTTTAAACCGGAGACGTGCAGTTTTCGCGGCTTAACAATCTGAAATATGCTACTCTTCCAAGCGAAAATCTGAAATGTGCTAGTCTTCCACGCAAAAATCTGAAATGTGCTAGTCTTCCACGCAAATAACGAAATGTGCTACTCTTCCACGCAAAAATCTGAAATGTGCTAGTCTTCCACGCAAATAACGAAATGTGCTAGTCTTCCACGCAAAAATCTGAAATGTGCTAGTCTTCCACGCGATTAGTGAAATGTGCTAGTCTTCCACGCGAGAATCTGAAATGTGCTACTTTTCGACGCGAATAATGAAATGTGCTAGTCTTCGACGCGAATAGTGAAACGTGCTAGTCTTCCACGGTAATTTGAGATGTGCTACTCTTCGTTGGGAGCGACGATATGTTCAGCAATCGCGTTCTAGGAAAAATGCCATTGAAGACTAAAAGCACAGTTACCCACGACGTAAATATGGAGAACGTGTCAGCTGATAGGAGCTATCTTATGGGATCTGCGTGTTAACGAAAACTCACCTCCGCATGACCGTGACGTTGTGGTTGCTTCTCTCTCTCTCTCTAACAGCAGCAAATTTGATATATTTCTTCGCTCTTCTACGGTACGCTACGTACACGTTCGTGGGGAAACGGAGCTCTAAATTTAACAATTGATGACGGAAATTCGTCCCCCCTCTCAGACAGTACCGCCCAAGAGGACAAAAATCGAAAAATCCTTGCTGCAATGTGAACGTGGTTGGTATTTTTGTAATGGTAATTTTTTCACTAAGAAGAATTGAACCGAAATATTCCTATAAAATATACACTTAGGTCTCTTTTTATGCGGTTTTTCAAACCATTACTTCGCAGTAGCGATTTTACTTTTTTGAGAGTATTTGTTACTTTTTTTCAGTGTGTAAGAGACAATGCTTCTGATAATTAGTTTGTCTTTGTATTCTTACATCATTCGTGTATTTATTGTGGTATTTTTATTATTTTTGGTTAAAATACAGATAAAATTTTATTTATTTCAATAATGTTCAGTTTTACATGGAATAATAAGTGTTGAAGTGAAGAAAAAAATCGTTTGTTTTTTGCTTAGTAATTCCTCACTGGATTTTTTTATACGGTTCTTTAGAATTTTTTACATGGAGTATCCGAATTTATGCGGTTTTTGAAAATGCTGGAACGCATCCCCTGCTTTTCTATGAAAGTAAAGAACTTCTTTATGCGGCTTTCTGAGGAATGCATGTACCGCAGAAAAAGAGACCTAAGTGTATAATATTCGCTACGAAGCCACAAAAGTCAACAAATTTTATACTAAGCATTTTAATTCGAGCATAGACTCTTCAGGAAAACAAATATGAAAAGTTCTTTATTTGAAATAAAATTTTAAAAAATAAAATACTTTTAAACGGTTAAAGTGACATTTTCTTACAAATTTTCAATTTATAAAGCAGTTAAAGGGTTCTTTACGAATATGGGTGACGGTATATTGTAAAGAGCTAGGAGAATAAAAGTTTGGAACAAAATTAAACACAGGGCGTCCTTACGGTATTCTAAAAAAAAAAAAAACAAAGTTTTTTAAAAAAAATTTAAAAAAATGGTAACTTTTATTAGAAGGAATAAAAAATATGTTTCTCAAATCATGGTCATTTTTTACTCAATGTATTTTATTTTCATTTGGTGAGAAACTAGTCTAGTTTCGTTCCTTTTGGCAAGAACAACAATTTCACCGTTAGTTTTGGAATTTAAAGTATCCAAAATTATTGGAATTAAAAAAATCGTGAAATTTCAAAAATTACAAAGTAGCTACGACAGATATTCTGCATGATGCTCATTTTTTTGAATTTCGTGATAAACTGTTGGAACTTATGTTGTATTTCATGCCAACGTCTATTGCCTCTTATATGATTATTCTATTTGAAAACTTTCCAAAGTTATAAAAAAAAAACATTTTAATTTTTTCGAGTGACAATGAAAAAGTTAGTAATTTCCGTACATTTTCGCCTCAATAAAAGTTTTAAGGCTAAAATTGTTCCAATACTTGATTCATTTTTTACTGTACTTGCTTCTGGAACTCCACTGATTGGAATATATGCAAGAAAAATGCCTTAACGTATTTTTCTGCCGAGGGAAGGGAGTGACACTAAAAAAACAGCGCGTGAGATTCGCTCATATGCGCTTTGAATAAGATGTAACAGTACCACAAACCAAATAAAGTTGTATTTTTGCCAAAGCAAATATGCATGTATGTACATATGTAACGGGTGATTTTTTTGAGGTTAGGATTTTCATGCATTAGTATTTGACAGATCACGTGGGATTTCAGACATGGTGTCAAAGAGAAAGATGCTCAGTATGCTTTGACATTTCATCATGAATAGACTTACTAACGAGCAACGCTTGCAAATCATTGAATTTTATTACCAAAATCAGTGTTCGGTTCGCAATGTGTTTCGCAAACCCAATTGCTGCGAACGGCGACGAATCGACATTTCACGGTCTTCAGCAACACTCTCAGAAACAGACGCAATATTCTCTTCTGTACGCACTGTACGCATTCGTGTGGTTGGTTTAATGTCCAATAAAGTAAACTGAGTGCGAAACTTGGTCACAATCGCATTAATTGTTTGCTCACTTGGTCGATTATGTAGACCATAAATCGGACGTAAAGCGAACCGAACACTGATTTTGGTAATAAAATTCAATGATTTGCAAGCGTTGCTCGTTAGTAAGTCTATTCATGATGAAATGTCAAAGCATACTGAGCATCTTTCTCTTTGACACCATGTCTGAAATCCCACGTGATCTGTCAAATACTAATGCATGAAAATCCTAACCTCAAAAAAATCACCCGTTATATACTTTTTACTTCCCAGCCATACATACATACATTTCTTAAGTATAACCAATCTAATGCTTTGCTGGGGCATATTTGAACAGAGTAAGAAAGAAGAGTATAAACAAGCTAGCGAATAAACAATAAAGAAAAAAGCAAACAAAACAGAAGGAAAAATCTGAATGGATTTGATAAGGCGCACGCGGTAGATTCCCATAACCTTACAAGGGGACGGGTGGGTCTCGAATAGGGGCTGCGTGAAGCAGAAACACATACAGTGTAGGTGAGCTGACTAGGATAACAGTGCACGCGCTTAAAGCCAACACACATTCACATACATAAGCACACTCGCACATTGTACGCAGTGGCGCCCTGTCCCTGTCAGCTCATTGTGCCTAAAGTGCTACCATGCTGACCTACTCCCGCTACGTACATATCTACGCAAACATATATTATTTAAGCTAAAAGCCAACGCCGTAGACATCACACTGCTCCTTAGCCAAAGAATGTTCACGAATTCCCTGTGTAAACAATAACGAGTCTTATTTATTTGTTTACTTCCACATGCCATACACCATATTCTCTCCGCTTCTAAGGCTCCCGCAACCGCAAAGAAAAGCAACTTAATTAGCCGAAAATACAGGCAATCGTTGATAGAGAATAAAATAACAAAACAAACAAAAAATTACGATTTCACGAAGAACCACCCACACAGACCAATGAAAGATATGAACCTAATACATCCAATTGCGCTTGACTTGCCGTGATTTGTATTTTGATTTGAACGTATTCGTTCACGTTTACTTACTCCGCCATTTATGGCCGAAAATTAATTAAATCAAAAATTGTTGCATACTAAAATATTCGGAAGAGCTTTACTAAGTTGAAAAAAAAAAACATGAATACATACCGTTAGCTTAATTTCAAAATCTGTTAAGTCCAGTTGTTCAAATTTTGCAGAAGAGAATAAAAACCTTTCAACCTCGTTTGCAAAAATTTTAATACCAGTTTTCCCATTCTCCAAACTAAAACAACTCCAAAAGAATTAAATTCCATAATGTCGATAAAACGTTTTTTGTATTCTTTGGGACTTTTCGCATTTTTTGTGACTGTGTAAATGGTTAGAACGGTTAGAAAAAATAGGTAATTCAATCTTGTAGTAGACGATGCAATTAAAAAAAATTTGACTTCGCAACTTTTCACGCCAAGCTAGCGATATGAGCATCTCTATTTTTGACAATAATTAAATTTAAACTTAAAAGTAGATTTGAACATCTTTCAAGGTCGTGGATATTCAATGCTAAAAATACAAAAATATATGTAATTTCTTCTTGATCAGTAGATTTTTGGTGTTGCCTGTGGGTCTACTTAAAAAAATACTTGGTTTTTTTTTTTTACAACCATAAATTTATTTAAAAAAGGATTTAAACTTACTTCGGAAGGTTTTAACATAAATAAAAAAAGGGCCACACTTTCATATTTTTTAAGATTACATTTTGAAATAAAAAAATCTTTGTCGCTAAAACCATCCATATATTATATTGAAGGCAGTATTAACTTTCAACCAAAAAAGGAATTTAAGACTTCACTTTGTCTTAGTATAATGGATTTGTATTTCATGAAAATAGAATTAGAAAAAACAAGTAAAGAAGTATAAGTTCGGCCGAAACCGAATTTTATATAGCCGTCGCAGGTATCAAATATCGTCGCTTCAACTTTCTCTAATCTACATTTGCATGAGCAGCAGAGGGGTCTTTAGCGATCTCAAACTTTTTCGATAATATGCTGAATTAGAGTTAATGAAATGATTGAACCAAGTTGGTAGTCATAAAGTGGGCGGTGCCACGCCCAATTCTTATAAGCCTATAACAGTCTTATTTATTGTTAAGAGATTGTTGTAACTATTAGTTTGCAGTAAATTAGCGTCCTCGGTTATTGAAGTATAGTAGCGTTCGGATGTCTGATATTTACCGTTATTACCGATTTAAATAATTTTAAACGAATTTCTTTATTGTACTTAGGTTATTAAGTGCACCAAGTTTGGTAGAAATTGATGAATCAGTTACCGAGATACACATTTCTGGTCATAAGTGGGCGGCGCCACGCCCATTATCCAAAACTTTATAATAGTCTAATTTTGTGCCAAGTGGTTATTGTAACTATCGATTTTGAGTCAATTGGCTTCAGTAGGTACTGATTTATCGCAGTTTTCGTGTTTCTCTAAATTACCGTTAGATGGGAGGTGGGCGTGGTTATTACACGATTTCAAAGATTTTCAACATATTCTTAGCTAGGCCCTAGGCACAGCTCATATCGAGTTTGGGAAGCATTGGTGAAGCGGCTACTGAGATACAGCATTTAATCATAAGTGGGCGGGGTCACGCCCATTTTCCAAAAATTTCATAATAATACCATTTTTCACCAAAATTCGATTTCACACACTAATTTTCAACAATTTGGACCCAATATTTACTGAAATATCGTAGTTTTTGCATTTTTCGAAAATACCGTTATATGGGAAGTGGGTGTGGTTACAGTCCGATTTACCATGGGTAAAGGGAAACCTACATATCGAATTTCTTTGAGATAACTTAATTTCTGAGCATTTATATATACATTTGCCAATATCTATCTCGACTCGTTTTGGCCGTTACAAATAACCGTTATGTGAACAAAGTTATAATAACCTTGTGCGCAAGTGCGCTCGAGTATAAAAACGTTTGTGAAATATTGCACAAAAACCGAATTCGTTCCGCCTCATAGGCGAACCATTATCCTAGGGTTAAGATAAAAGTTATTGGGAACTTATTTAATTATAAAACTATTGCCTCATTCAAACTTCATCATAACTAAAAATGATATAAGTATAGTAAGGAAATTCACGTAAAATTAAAATATTGCTAAATAGGGAAAATGAGCTTAGTAGGCCATTTTAGGTATTCTAGGTTGACCGGATTGGAGAAAAATGTTTAGTGCTCGCAAATACATATACATATTTTTGAAGATATCGGAATCGAAAGAAACTGTGATGAAAAAATTTGTATCTTTGCTGGTTTTAAGGTTCTACACATTGCCAACATGTAAACATTACCAGTATCGCGGCCCGCAGTGTATATTTTCAAAGCTGTAGCGTTTCTGTTCATTGGCACGATATGGCCAGAAGTACAATTTAAATGTTCCTTCTTAGGGTTTAAATGCCTGCGTTTATTTAATCATTTGGTAGGCTCCGGCTTTTTATCTCTAGCAGAGACACACAGATGATACAAGAAAGTGGGCGGGTGGCAGTCAAGAATAAACCAACGAATAAATAAAACGAAATTGGCGGATACACAAATATGTACATAGACAAAACATTTAGCGCTTCATATCGGTTCATTGTACTGCACTTTATAGACGTGAATTATTTCCTAAGATGTTTTAATTATATAAGCACGTATACTCGTTATTTAGCCTAAAATATAAAAATCAGGACAGTACACGTATCAAATTTTGCAAAAAAAAAATAAAAAAGTGGGGGTCGCCCAAATATACAAGTACATTAATACACATTTTAAGTGCATGCCCCACTGTGGTGCGCCCAGCGCGGTACAACGAAAAGAGACAGAGTAAGTGAAGAGTGCTTTTGTCATTTATTGCCACTTTATTGCTTCACAAATTGTGCAGAACGTTTGTGCCATTGTGGCACTTTATTTCAAACAAATTACGAAAATTGAAAACGCTGTAATTGTCTGAGATTCGTTTTATTCTTCCTTGTCGGTATTATGGTGCAGACATTCATTCTAAGGACACCCGTCAAATTGACACAAAATTCCCATACACACATTTCTATTCCAAATGACCTCGCGTACGCCGCGCCGCAAGAACTTTCCCTACATTTAGTCGCACGTCGCACAAAGCGTTCCCGGTTTTACAAAATGTTTAAACGGAGTAAGGAAAATAGCTCGAAAGCACTTTTCATTAAAATAATTTGCATTCCTTCGTATTTATTATGTGTACATATTCAAACAGGTAGGTACACCGATTCTCATTCAGCATTTTCACATACATATAAGATGATGAAGCGTCAGTAAATGCAATTTAAAATGTTTTTTGTCGTCAAAATATGAACAGTGAGTCAAAAAACTTTAGGCACCATGACTTTTTGGCAATATGTATTAGCATATGGTTTTTGTACTAAATTCGTTTACTGTATACAAATATGGTTCATATTTTATCGCAGAGGACAATCGGTATGTAGGCTAGAGTTTCAAGCTTTGTAAAAAACTTAGAAAAAAAATTAAATTATAAACAGGTGAAGGAATTAAACAACTTCTTCGCGTCATTTTCTTTATTTCCTTTTCAAATAAGATAGTGTAAAATCTTTCTTCTCGCTCTATTGCTACACCTGATATAATTTAACGATGAGAACAAATCAATAAATTTTCATAAAAGTTCTTGATCAGAATTTTCATAAAATTTTGTGCTCTCACTGGCATTTAAGGTCTCAAATAGTCTGCGCTGGATGAAACTTACGCCAAACTGTTCAAAATATAACCCTGAACAACATATCATAAAGTAGGAGGTCATGGTGTCTCGCTAATATTGTTAGTCAATGAAAAACTGATGAAATATTCGAGGTTAACGCAAAAATACGGTCAGAGGTTATATTATATTAATGCTATCGAGATAATAAAAACATCGGAATATAGTACAAAAGTAATTTTTAGCAAAAAAACACCGACTTCAACTCTCATATAAAAAAATATATATATATATTTCATGATCCACTGATCGGATTTTAACCAGATTAGTATGGAACCACCTTATCGAAATCGGTTGAGTTGGTCCAAAGTTATGCGGTAACATACATAAAAAAAATAAATAAAATTAAATAAAAATATAAAAACAAAAAAATATTCCGACGAACTGATAACCTCCTCCTTTTTTGGAAGTCGGTTAAAAATTCAATACAAAACATGAGCGAAAAGTGATGCTCTAGAACACGTCATTTATTTACAATTAATACTTGGAGATTTTATCCTGAATTTCCCGAAAAAAAGGAGATCTTAATTTAAACACAAATAATGAGTAAAATAAAATAAATAGATAAATTGAAATATAAGAAAAATATCCTTTTTTATTTTAGAACCGTAGTTTTTTAATTCTAATGATTTTCCATAAAAATATAGCTTTTTCTTTAACAAAAATCGTATGAGTCCGAATTTCAATCTTCGTACAGCATTAAAAAAAAAGTCAGCTAACTTTCGCACAAATTCGTAGCTTTTTAATAAGATTTCTTAGAAATATTTTGAGTACGCAGTTTTGTAGCCAATTCAATTCACGGAAGTGCAAGTTTACAGTAGCTGGGACATACCGTTGATTTTTGGAAATTTTTTTGTTGAATGCGGTCCGTGTGGAATACTTTCAGAACCGGAGCCTTTCTGTCCATCGTACGACATCCCCTTGCGAGCTTTTACCGGTGATGTCGATGTCGTCAGCATACGCGAGCAATTTTACGCTCTTGTAATAAATTATGTCTGATCGATCTAATTTTGCGGCTCTTATAATCTTATCCAACATTAGATTAAATCACATGAAAAGTAATCGCTCTGTCTGAAACCTCATTTGGTATCAAACGGCGCAGAGAGCTCCTTCTTAATACTAATGGAGCTGGTGGATTTGCCAGGGCTTCAGTCTGCCACAAAATACTCTCGAAGACCTTGTAATCTAAGCTTAGAAGGCTGATCCCGCGATAGTTTGAATGTACGGCGGGGTCGCCTTTCTTGTGGTTTGGGGAGAGCATATTGTACATATGTGATAATGCATGCCCCTTATTAACTCTTAGCCGCCATATTTGAAGTTCTCGGCGGGCAGGCCGTCAGTTCCAGTAGCTGCCATTCGTACCTCGTCATAGTCCGGCGGTGGGACATCAAATCCATCATTATCAACAAGGAGCTCGGGCTGGTATTATCCATCTATCGGGGCGAGGGCAGCGCTTATATTTGCGTTCATGGAAGATATCATTAAGTGCCTCGTCCTTCTCTTCCGCCAGAGCGTGGGAGCACATGAGCGAGAAACGGTTGTGGCTAGACGCTTGTCCACAGGCGTGAGCGACAATACTCGGCAAAGTAGTCTCTCTCCTACCTAAATAGTAGTAATAATAACAGATTGGCGCTTACACGATGTGTTATTATCTGGCCGAGCTTCTCCTACCATTTTATAACGTGCGCCTTGATGTTGACAAAAAAAGGTGAGGGACCTGCTGTTTTACGCCGACTACTAACCGAGATTGTATTTTTATGAGAAACTGTTTTTCATGGCAGAATACACTCTGAGGTTTGTCATTGCCTGCCGAGGGGCGACCGCTATTGGAAAAAATTTAATTCTTAATTTTTTATTTATGTTGGCCAGAAACTGGGCTTGAACCCACGCCCCGCGGAATTGTAGCGCGCACTGCGAACCACTGCACCACAGCGGCCGACCCCCTCCCCCCGCCTCCCCCACAAATCCAACACCGAAGTTTTACTTATTAAGTGGCATATGTAGTAGACTGCGCAATGGCCCTTCCCTTCCTTGCCCCGTCCAACGCAGTTCTTGGATGGCGGCGACATCAGCCTTGGTCTTTCCGAGCACATCCAGAGTCTCGATATTCCCATTGAATACCCTCAAATCTTAGTCCTTGTTTGCGGTGGTCATCAACAAAAGAAGGGGGAACCGAAACCCAGCGCTCGCGAGTTTTTTGGTCTTCTCACTTCAGTTCGCCTTCAAACGGGTCTATCCGCAGCTAATGACTGCGATTGAACCGTACGCAAAAAAATCACTTCCGGCAACTCTCTGGTGAATGGCAGTCAAACGCTTTACCCACTTACATGCACTTCTGCGCACGGAACCATATGTAACATATGTAGGTATGCCCTTGTATTCGTGTTCATTTAAATTAAAAGATGAAATCTTCCATCATTAATTGCTTAAACTTTCCCTTGTTGAGAATCTAAATTGCCAGGTGCTGATATCGTATCCATATATATATGTGCATGTGTGTGTGTGTGTGTGCATACATACAACCTGGTTATACAAATAAGAATGCGCCCAATGGGAAAATGTAATGTATAGTAATCGAAAAAGTAATTAGTAAATCAGCCATTTTCACATTCGAAAATGCATTATTTTTGCCACGGCGATGTCCTAAGAAAGGTGGGGCATTCAATTTTGCATTACCAATATTGCAGGAATGAATGTGATTTAATATGAATTTTTTGCGACTTTTTGGATACATTAGAATGCTGATTACACATTACACAGTAATAAATGGAATCTGGAACTCATGAAAAATACATTACACTATTTATTACGCATGAAATGCATTACTACTTTTCCCACTGGGAATATTAGATTGAATGTTTGCACATGTATGTACACACAAACATATTTGTATATGAGTACATATGAGTAGAGATATCTCTTTCCGGTGCCTGCGCAGCACTTGAAAATAAAGTCCTGTTACAATTTCATGAATCATTTAACTGAATGTCGAACTGATGTTAGTACGTTTATTCAGGATTTTAACCATTCACTCGTTTTTTGCTTGGAAATTGTGATGGAAAAGAGTGCTGTAATGCTCCTCAGCGTAAGGATAATCCCTTTTTTATTTGCGACCACTCTACGAAAGCAGCTCGTGCCGCTTATGACGCAAAATGACCGCAGCAACAAACGGTCACCAGCCAAAGTTTAATTCTCACTCGAGGTAACGAGTGGACGACTATGCGGAGGTAGAGCATAGCAGGTGGACACATTTAGATCAGTTCAACCAGCAAACAGTATTACCGTATTTTACATTTATATTTTCCATTTTCTCAAACTCACCAAACACTTGCCGCGATGAATAGGGTGAACGAAGCAAGCGATAAAATCACGAAAAACACATTCGCCGTGAGATATTATATACATACATACATATGTATGTATACATATTTACTTGCATCACAAAGAGAAAAGAACTTGGAATGAAAGCGATGTCATAAATACGAGCAGGATACGGAAACACAGATTCTTGTATACTACACAAAGTGTCGCATTCTGTTATTTTGTTCTTTTCTTTATTTTAAAAATAGTGGTGGCAAACTATCGATAGCTTTTTGGGTCACTATCGATTGTGCCGATAGTCATTTATTCCATTAGTGCGCTGCCATCGATAGTCTCGATAGTGTGGATGATTTTTTTTTTTTATTTGAATGCAGCGAAAAGACATGTTAAAATTACCTTTGAAGGTAATATGAATTCATTTATTTAAATAATAAATAAATTAATAAATTTGCATGTTTCTAGTTGCTGAAGAATCTCGTTGATTTTTGAAATTTTTTTTTGCCATCAGTGCCACGCATTTCCTTTCATATAAAAACGAACTACTTTGTATAGAAGAAAATGCGTGGCACTGTTTATTATACTAAAATCTAAAGGACTATAAAATTGCATACCAAACATTTTTCTTAAAATTCTGATTCCAAAGTTTGAAATTTTGAAGAAACTGTGAGGAATTTTATTAACTGTTGCACAAAGTTTGAAATTGGGATTACATGGTTTTCGTTAGACGATAAGCTGGGTCTTTATAAAAAATTGGATGATCTTTAAAGAAAAAAGAAAAAAAAATGTGGCGCCACTATAAAATGTTCGTTAATTTACTTAAATTCTTGTTTATTTACTTATACAACTTTAACATTTTTACTTTTATGATTTTATGTGGAGATTTTTTTTGTACAAAAAGTTTCATGACTTAAGCTCTAGTTTTCTGTAAAAGTTATTACATATAGGCTGCATTTCTTATTCATTCTGAACGTTTTGAATAAAATTTTTTGTTTACTTATTATTTAACACGTTCCTGATGATATGTTAAGGTATATTTCAATCGCATTCTGTTTATTCCGGCTGCGAAATGGGATTATCCGGAATGTATAAAGAAACGCAGCCATAATGAAACACATACAATATAAACATATCTATAACAAACACGTTACCTTTTACATTGTGAGTTAGCTATTTGTCCGTATTTTGTTACACCATCCGAACAAGTATTATAAAAAATTTCGCACAAACGCGTTTCAACATAGATAGATATAGTAATTCCTCGATAGTATCTATAGTATCGAACTTCAAATATGGCCGATAGTGGTCGCCATCGATAGTAATGTCCCATCGATACTATCGATAGTTTGCCACCATTAGTTTTAAATTGTTAGATTGCTCTGTTCTGCTTCTCAGTCGCTCAGCTCCACTCAAACGCCCTCTATCAAACATCATTCCATATGCAAGCCATACATAGTCACTCCTTCTATTTGGCCTGGCTATATTATGCATCACTGAATATCCTTGTTGCCATATAAACACACTCAGAATAAGTAAATGTCTGAGTATACGTGGGTATGAGCATCTAAAGAATTGAACGGAAATTAAAGGATTTAAATTCGTAGAGCTATTGCGATATGACACCTATATATTTACACATATATATATATATATATATGTATATGTCATATGGAAACCCTTACTTGGGTTTTACATAAAATATTTATGCATTTATGAAATGGTAGACTTTTTGGATAACCGTTATATACTTAGGAAATATATAAATCTTATCAATAAAGCCAACATCCGAGTTGTAGAGGCGGATTGCCGCCTTTGTCTTGTATGATCGTCCGATTTTCCGCATTCAACACAAAGCTCGCTTAATTCTTTGCACCCAGTAATTTTTAAACTGTGCGCTAATTTTTTCGATTTAACTTTAAACAAAGATTCAGTGATTCCAAGAATAAAATAAAGGAATTTCAAATAATTTATTTTTTAAATAACTTCCGTCATTCCCTGTCAAGTTTGACTTTGACGCTGATCACTTGAAGGTCCTGTTCAGTTTTCCTAAATCAGTAAGATGACGCTCTAGCTATCGAGCAAATACCCGCCAATTCTATGCAGCTCATCAAGCATTCCTCTACATACACTTACGTTTTTGCACAGTTTTGATCGTAAAATTCAAAACAATTTGATTAGGGAAAGATTTTATTCAATTTATGTAAAACTTTTTCAAAAAATACTCCCTAGCTAATTAGATAATTACATTATAGGGCTACAGGTTTACGATACCTCCGAATGGTATATGGTTTTTATGAGAAGCAGTGTTACCAGAAGTAAAGATAAAGTGCCACATCTTCCATGATACTCCATCAAATTTAATGAATGAAACACCATTTAGCAGAACAGCTCCACCGGTTGAGGTAAAGAATTCATTTTTTTAATAGGGTTGCCACCTGCTTAAAATTTTAGTGACTTAAATATATGTCGAGTAAAATATTACAACGCATTCACATTAATTAAATGCACTCTCAACCAGAAGTAGTAATTTTGAAGAGGGTTGCCAACTATTTAAAAATTTTAATCTCCATATACATATATGTATAAAGCAAAGATGCTTACGTAATACCAAGCATAGCTATAGAATGGATTGTCCTATGTGAGCTGTTGTGTTTGTCTCTGCCCAAGGAAAATTAGAAAAAAAATCCGATTTTTTTTATTTCTTTTATTGGATCGCAATATTACGATTGAAACTGTTGCCCATCTTCAAAATTGTATCAGTGCTAAAGTATTATGTAAGTTAGGTTAGGTTGGAGTGTGTTGTTAATTAGAACCGTTACCATTTACAGTTTCCAGATTTGAAAACTCTATGATGGAATTCTGATTAATGATGGGTTTTATTTTCCCCGAACCGGTTCACTTTTCGTTTCCGTGTATTCACTACGGGCGGGTGAAAAAATTTCGGGCGAAACTCACGATAAGGCTGAATGAGAAATTTGGCGCGTGCATTTATTTCAGTGTCCGTAAACCATTCGCCGATCAGAATATGAAACATTGGCTCATGCAACCGCAATGTACAAAGATTGCCTATTAGCAGTACATATCAAATCCTAAGTGCATGCGTCGCGAATTCATGCAAGACGACCTCAGAGGAACCAGCTCCTTAACAACTGAAACAAAAGCAGAATCCCGATCTGCATAGTAAAGTAAAAAGAAGTACCGTGAATTTCCAATTACTTGGACATACCGCATCATTGACTATATCGAACTTCTGTGAGTAACAATTGATCCATCTGATGTCACAGTTGAGAATCAACCACCAGAACCTCTGAGCTCATAACTTTATAGCGAATTACCACAATAAGGACATTTCATGATGAATGCCCACAAATGCACAAATAAGTCTATGTACACTGGATTTCACGGTTGCCGTTTTGGTCCAAATTTTGTCCATTTCTTTTCGTTTGGTCCATTGGTCTAATTCTTTTTAAAATGGTCCATGTCACAAGCCTTTGGTTAGGTTATTATCACCCTTTCACTGCATGCAATAGTTTCGCGTTTTCATCTTTTTTATTTAATTGATGAATATTCCGCCCTATGTTGAATATAGGCATCGTCAGTAAAAGTGACGATACGGCCACTGTCAGCTGACGATGCCGATGACGATAGTCAGCATTGGGCCGATTGGCAACACCTGCTAAAAGTCTGAACTTGCCTTGCTACTGATTTTCAAATATGGCATGGCTAATCGTCTGTCAAAGCACGCTACAAAAAATATCTCGGTTTCTTGCTAATTTCAAGGTTGCAAGACTTAAATTATAGCTTTAGCACATGAAAATAATAATCGATTTCAATCGAAAAGATATTAAACATCTTGAAATTATTACATCACATGAAAATCTTTCCGTTACTGATGTATCAGTTTTACCGCTACTCGACCAATTTCCTGCATTGGTAGATGATGCAGACATAATTGAATTTCAATTTCGGAAATTGAGGTTGAGTGAAGGTAACTTCAAAAACTGTACCAATATAGAACGTTTTTGGGATCAAGTAAGTGTGATTAAAAATGGATTGGGTGAAGCGGCCTTTGGAGATTTGTGTGATTTAGTTCAAAACATTTTTAGTGTGCCTCACAGTTCCGCAACATCTGACCGCAAATTTTTAGATTTAGCATTAATAGAAACGAAATTAAGACACACATTATAATGTAAAACTTTAAATAATATTATTTAAATAATATATGTACAATTATAATGCACTTTGCATGCAATATAAAAAAAAAAAAATCTTTATAAAAACTGAATTGGCATATTATCTTGATATAGAGAATAAACCCCACTCAATTTCCCGATGTAATAAAAATTGGTCAATTTTTTACCATTTGGTCCATTTTTTGGTCCGAAAAATAAATTGCAAATGGCAACCGTACTGGATTTATGTGGGCCAACGATACTCACCCACTTTGAACTTCCCGCAAACTACGCTGTGCAGATTCACCATTGAACCAGATCATTATTCCAGAGAAAAAAGTTATTCAAATTTATATAAACATATAGACTAGTTGTGCTGAAAAGCTTACTGGGAGCATTCTAGTTCACAACTAGTAGCTTTCGTAGCTTTCCCTGTTACATATACACATGTACGCATGTATATGCATCTCACAGGCAATTACGATTATTGAAACTAAAGTTTGCTTTTCCAGCTATTTGCCACGAACTCGTTTTGGAAATTAATAAAAATCTTAGGGAATTTCCAAAGTTGAAATAAAGGGATTTCTCA
Source organism: Rhagoletis zephyria (assembly GCF_001687245.7). Taxonomy (NCBI): domain Eukaryota; kingdom Metazoa; phylum Arthropoda; class Insecta; order Diptera; family Tephritidae; genus Rhagoletis; species Rhagoletis zephyria. The sequence goes on along the minus strand of NW_016166391.1, from coordinate 8,396 downwards.
TAAAACCGCAACTTACCACCCCACCTCCCAACGTAACATTTTTTTCTTGGACTGATGAGCACAACACCGTATATTTAGCCAGCGCTGTAATTAGCAAAGTTTTAGCCGCAGCACTTAAGCGCAGTTTCTGTTTTATCCTCAACGGCTTCTGTTGCAGTCAATCATATTTTTATTGAAAAAGTTTCAACATTGTCCAGCCAGTCCCAGTCCCGCTAGTTCTGAACGATGAACCACAAGCGGCAAATAGTGAACGTTAAGCTAAGTATAAGTTGTACGTTTGTAGATGCGGGCAATGAGCTTCCATAAGCTATGTATACGAAACTAGGAAACCGCAGAAAAGTTATGGCACGTATCACGAACATTATATCTACTAACGGAATACAGGGATTGTGAATGCAGTCAAATGGCGAACCTGAAATTTCACTTTAACCCAGCCAACTAACTTGCCAGCCCAGCAGTTTTGTGTAAAAAAGGCCAAGTGATATCAAAGCAGTTATCAACGCTCGCCACGCCACAAGGCCTTATCTGTGTCTAGTCAACGAAAAAGAAAGCCAGCGACTCGCTACACGATAAAAAGGGGAGTAATAACTTATTTTCACTTGCTTTCCCATATGTATTTATGTGTTTTTCCACATATATTTCCGTCAGAAAATCAACTAGTTGCATTCGAGGCAATCTAATAATAATTATTATTTTTTTTTGTAACTGCAATTGGTTGAAATTTGTTTTCCTGTAAGCAACTCACTTTTTAAATGCATTTGGCTTAGGGAACTTCATAATCAGTGGCCAAAATGATAAACTAATTGAAGAGGTGGTCATTCGCCCGCAACAAAGTAATCATTTTCCAAATACTTTTTCATTTGGTTAATTCTTCAGACTGTCTGCTTTATTCCGACAAGACTATAAATGCATGCATACACTTGTGCATGTGGCTATAGACAGAGTTCAATTCTGTATTTGATAAAAAAAAATTAAGTTTGCTTAAGCCGGCTACTCGTGCTGAGGGGATAGTTTGCTGCCTCGCTACGACGGAATCATCTTCATGATACTGGGAACTACCTTTTTCAAGGAATTTGGTTTGCCAAATTTTATTTGCTAACCACTACCAAATCACTCTGCAAGTTTGTTACTAAAATTCTTCTGGCGAGCATTTCCTTTTCCAAAATAACTAATTTTCTACCGCGTGAACCACGTAAAACACCTTTCTTTTATAAGACTTTAGCTATACACTTATGGAATCTACATAATTTTTAGGGTTTGTATATACACAACAACGATCGGGTGTTCCAACAAGAGCGTCGGATTTAAATTTGCCAACATTTTGTTAATACAAGTTGTACGGTGATTTTTTTTTTACAGTTGTCAAGTATAGACCACGAGATTGAAGAATATGGAGAAGTATTCAAACAAACAACGTTTAATATTGTAAAAACACATTATAAAAAGTTCACTAATTACATATCTAAAATTTTCGGGCGCAATAATGCGCCAAATGAATCAACAGTGAGGCGTTAAATTACAAAATTTGAGACCGATTTGATGAATCAGAAGACCATTGTTCCTCGTCGTGCTGCTCGGTCACTCCAAAATATAGCCACAGTAAGGTAATCTGTGATCGAGAATTCACGAACTTCCATTCGGCATCAGAATTAAATATTTCCAGAAGCACTATGCAACGAATTTTGGTAAAAGATCGGCATTTGTACGCGCACAAGATTCAGTCGTGGCAAAAAATCAAGCCAAGGGACCATGAGCGCCGCGAATAAATCTCCAGCAAAACGGAACCTTCGTTATCCAATGTCCAATCCAGCNATTGCGCCGATCAGAGAGGATTTTTGAGAATAACTTTTGTGTGACGTCACACTGGTGCAATTGCGAGAGAGAAATGCCAAAACGTGAGCAAGAATGGAAGAAGAAGAAAAAATGTTGCAAGGAAAACGTAAACAAGTTGCACCAGTGTGACGTCATGCAAACAACGATTCTGTCAAATTTGTTAAGAGAGGAATAGCGGTCCGAGATCGGCGCAACCTTTGTATTCTCTCAATCGTGAATCCAGCCCATTATCGAATTGAAATTTTACTGGACTTCACTTTTTCTCTTGTTACTATATTTTTAATTTTTTTTTGTCAAACCCTTCCCGAGTGTATTTCCAATATACTATGAACGTGGGAACCAACTAAGGTTGGTTATGAGTTCGTTCCCAGTTCGATATGCATATTGAACGTCGAATTATACTTTCGAACATTCGCCACAATGTTTACTGGGATTTTAAAATGATTGCACACGTCAGAAAAAATTCATGGCCGACGAATTGAGAGAATTGGGTGATTCACAAGGTGTCGTACTTGTCGTATTGTTGTATGTTGTAAAAATTTTAACGGCTAAATAAATGTTTAGAGGACTTGAAATCACCACCAATTATTTTTTAATTGTGTGAAATTTCATAATAAAACTTTTATGTTAGCTTGCGAATTCCTCAAATATAGTTTTAGCCGTTTAAAGTTTATGACATACAACAGTACGACAGTATACAACACCTTGTGAACTCCCTAAATGATTTTACCTTGTAATACAGAAAGGTAACCGTTCTCTCAGTTCGTCTGCGATGATATTTTTTAAGTTTTTTAAGTTAACGTTAATAAAAAATCGAAATGGTTAAAAAATGTTGTTTGAGACTGAAAATGTCAATGCGGAAAGTTAAAACCATGATACAAAAAGTTCAATGTAAAATCGTTGTCAATTTAAAATTACATTGTTTGCAAACGTCAAAAATGCTAAAAATGTCTCTCAGCAGTTCTACCTTAATATATTTTTATCATGATATATATTATCCACATAAAATTTACATGCATGTCTGTATACATATAATAGAAAAAGATTCTTTTTGAAGGTGAAAATTCTTTCTAAACTGTTGTCAAAAAATGTGTGTATGAAGGGACGATATGTCATCTACGCCACTGATCTCCAGCTAGCTATTTGTTCCGGCCGAATGTGTGTCCTCTCTCAACTGGCGAAACGGCCTTAAATAAAAAATATTTATTGGGCGCAATTCAGTTGCTGACGATTGGTTTCCTAATTTTTGAGTCCTGAGCTCATTTATTGAGAACCGAAAAATGCCAGTTAAGGCAGTTACGGTCTCCAAGTAACCGTCCATCGAATTTCCTTCTACACTTAGGGCCAGTTTTTCAGTGCACGGCCGTAGTTTAAACTCAGTTTAAACGCCCGATATGGCTGGTTTCAACTAAGATTAGCCAATCAAATGTCAGCCAGCTGTTCAATTTAAACTCAGTTTACTTAATCTTTAAACTTAGAAACTGGCACTGAAAAACTGACCCTTAGAAGCTTCAAGCGGGTTTCATTAAATGGCATTCTTCATTGTTAGCTCTGTTGGATGTCGAAAACAACTACATATATATGGATTTAATTGTTTAACTCTCTTGAAAAGTCAAAATCACATTTCAAATGGTTTTTTGTTCATTTATTTATTTCGTTTTTTACGTTTATTCAACACTTTCAAATTATTATATAATATAAATCTTGTTATTTCAATAAAATTAAATATACATATTTTTAATGCTTAAACACACATACATATGTATACAAATGTGTGTGTATTCGCATACCACACTAATGTATGCTGTAAATAACTATATTGCCTGGACATTTAATACAAAAATGAAGTGAAACATTACTCAGTTTTGAATCAAAGCAGAGACACAAAGAAACACAAACGCATCTTTTAAAAGGCAAAGTATTTAAACACATATGTATGAATGCATACATACATATAAGTGTAAATATGTAAATACATATGTATGTAAACATCTGTTCATCACAAAAGGTATTAAAACTTTTTTTATTTAAACCATTCGATAAAAGGAAAAATGATCATGTTTATGCATGTATTCCACGAAAACATTAAAATATGTATGCTTACATAAAGTAAGAGTAATATTACTGTAAATTTTAGTTATGTATTACTTGCCGATTTTCGTTACTCATGCATGCGAGTCCTGATGAAGATGGCGACTGCCTAATCATTATGTTCACTTTGTTCTCAATTGTATCCTCTTTTTTTATTTATTGCCGTTTACTTTATGTTAGTTTGCTCAAAAGTTTATTGCGATTTCTTTCTTATTTAACTTCAATTTTACTTATTTAAATCTAGACACTCAACTTTTCCATTTTTTATATAATTATAGCACTTTTTTATTAATTTTGCTTATTTTTCGTTTTCTTTTATCCCATTTCAATAAATATTTTATTATCTACGGTATGTCTTTGTGATGTATGTATGTATTTACTACGCTAAAATTCAACAACAAACGAAATTGCAGTTTTTATTTTGCGTTGTGTTCCTTTGGTTTATTATTTCACTTTATCGGGAGTTACACTTACCGTATTCGTGCAAACAAAAACAAGAAAAATTCATAAATATAAAATGGCATGAGTTGTCTTGAAGTCCACACTTAGAGGTTTACCTTGAAAACACCTTACTTAATGCTAACCGTTAAATGTAACAATTTTTCCTTAAATTTTTCGTATGGTATGACCGGCTATTTATTTTAATCAATGAATTTTTATTTTATGTAGATTTCATAACTTTAAGGTACCTTATGTCAAATGTACAGTTTGATTTGATCAGTACTTTGCATTACTTAAACTCGTATGTAAATATTTATACATACATATTTCGTATGAACGCTTGAAAGTAAATACTATATATTTTGATAATTCTAAAACTGGGCATTTTAAAATAACCTAAAATAAAATTAGCGCTGGCAAGTAGATAAAAACTTCTTCGAAGGATGGACATAAAATGTGGACGGTAAAAAGTAGAAAACTACTATTGAATGGTAAAACGCAAAAAAAAAACTGTACAATAAAAAGTGGGCATTCGTGCGCTAGCGGGTAAATTAACCCATGTGCTTGTCCACTTTTCACAATTCAATTGTCGTTATATTCTTTTACCAGTCCATAATTAATATACTTTAAAGATTTAGTCCATACTTTCATGCCAATTTTATTAGTCAAGTTTTAAATTGTTTTTTTTTTTTTTTTTTGGAATGACCAAAAATATACATATGTCAAATTTTTAAATTAGCAATTATTTACGTTTTCAAACACCCAAATATTTTTATTTAAAAGTTTGAAGTTATGAAATAATTATGTCCAATTTTTAAATTACCAAAAATTAATCTTCAGTTTTTACTTTTACGCGTTCGTGATTTGTATGTATATACATATGTAAATATAACTAAGTATGTACATATTTATGTATGCATGCTTTCGAATGAGTGTCTGCTGCAGAAGATTGCATTACAAAAGTCGTTTCTAATTTTAATGAAATATTGAAAGATTAGCACATCAGATAATTAAAAACAAATAAATAACATAAGGCCCTAAGGAATTCTGCATCGATGTGAAAAAGGTATATAGTTTGCAATGCCTACAATTAACTTTTAGTTATGTATGTAGGCCTTTACAGCATTCAACTAGGTAGAACATTTTTTATTTCGTTTAAGTTTAGTAATTTTCACTCACTTTATTTATTTTTAGCAATTTAGAATTTCACTAGTAATCTACATTGAAGCGAATTTTCTTTGCCGCTTAGTTATGCTTTTTTACGTTATATTGTATTGTATTATTTGATAATTATTTACAGCTTTACTTACTTAGGAGTAAATATACATACATACATTCCAATTTGTCTAAAATTTTTCATTCGATTACAAAAAAGGGCTGGTTTACCTCAAGTAGAAAATTTAAACCAAGCATATTCCAAAAATATACATACAATACGAAAACAATTCTAAATTCATTATCATAACATACCTATAGTATAGTTGAGTTTAGTGCGGATTTGTTGAGTCTGCATTCGATATTTTCTCAAATATCCTTCTCACCGACTACACGCTCACGCTCAGTAATAGACAAGCCCTTGGAATCTGTGACGAGGCTTTCAACTGAGGTACACTCACCTGATATCCGGTTCGAATTTTTGTCTATTGAACTGCACACTGCATATTTTGTTAACAATACTGCTGAATTTAGGCTGTTTCAATTTGAAGCGAAGCTCGCCGTTTGTCGAAACGTGATGACCCCTTTTAAAAATTACTCTCCCATATCCAACTTTATGGCGAGTGCCCTTATGTTTTACGAATGCATGTTGTTGTTGTTGTTGTAGGAGCGCATTCCTGCTGAGCTGAACATCGTTGCAGGAGCAGACGCAATTCTTGGTATATGTGCCGCACTTTCGTCGAATCGCTTGTCGCTTGCCAAAAAGCTCGGTTGCCAGCAACACGAGTACGCTCAAAGCACGCGCAACTAAATGCCTCATATTTTTGCTTGTTTGTTGACAGGTGCTACCAATAGCTGCATATACCACCTGACATACGCTAAGGTGCACAAGTACATTGACAGGTACACTAGGAGATAATGGCCTTGGGACATTCGATGATGCACTAGTCCCGCGCGCTGCATTGCTGCTGGGAACTCCCCTGGAAACCGAATGAGAAACACCTGTTTAATTTACATCTTTTTTGCTGTCCTTTAACACCATCGTCAATTATCAACAATGCTATACACAACAAACTGAGATATACATACAAACATACATATAAAAGAGTTGGTAATTACTAAACCATAGCGTGAAAGCTTACTTCGAAGGGGTTTTGGCATCATGCAAATTTCCACCCTATCCACTATGCTAACAACAGCTAAAATCAAGTTTGCTCCATAACTTCTTATTTATTTATACATATATGCATACGTATGTCTTTGTCTAATTTTCAAACCCGAATAAATTAAATTTCAGTTACAGTAAAATTTTAAATTTCGATTTAGTGATTTTTCATCAGCTTAAAAAGAACAATATTTATCAAAATATCTTTTAAGCGACGTATTGTACTCTAAAAACGGACCATAAACAAAAAAAAATTACAAAAATATGTAATCAGCCTCATTGCGTAAATCGTAAATTAGACGAAATAAGTATACGACGAAAATTGTCGAAAACTATTCAGCCGCCAAGTTTTTCCGTTTTAGCCACTAGTCGAGTCGGAAAATTAAACAATGACATGCAATTTTCGATACGACTCGACTCTCGAATCACGACTTTCACTCGACACGACACTCGCAATGAGGCTGAATATCAGCTGTTTTAGGGAACGTACACACTAGGAATGTTAGTCCCGAGATCCCGGCTTTTTTAAGGTCCCGAAAATCCCGGCATTTGTAATTTGTAATTTGCACTGATGGCAATAAAAGAAACTCCTTTTCTTGACCATTATTGGTCAATATTTCTTTATTTATTTAATAATTAATATTTTTTATAAATGTCTAGCTCATTATACATATAACACCGTACGATAGTAAATTTTAAACACAAATATCAATATATTCGCGAAACCGTGGGCCAAATATAGTAAAATTGCGTTTTTAGTTTTTCACCATGATGTCAGTAATTCAAAAATGATTTAAAAGTTCAGAGAAATGTGCTTAGAGAAGAAGTACGGGTATCAAGGTAAAGAAGAAATCCTGTAAAATTTAAGCGAATTCAAGTTTTTGGTGCCGCAGGACTGGGAAGTATTGAACTTTCCTTTTAAAATTTTATTTTTGAAATGTCGCAATAATTTTTTTTTTTTTTAATATATGTTAAGGACTTATATAAACTCGATAACATCCTCGAATTTCGTCCTTCTAACTTTATCAGCTTAAAAAATTACCTATTCGCCCTTGTGAATCCAAAAGATTTTAATTTTTTTAAATTCAAAAGAAATTTCCTCTTGAATTTGGTACCCATATTTTTATTCTGCATTGCATTGAATATTTTAAATAATTTTCAGAATCAATCATATCTTTGAAATTACAAAGCCCTTTAAAATAAAGCAATTTTTTCGATTTAAGTTGTTGAAAAGTAATGAATATCTAAATCTCGGGATCCCGGGATTGTGATAATGACACCCCGAAGATCTCGGGATCGGAAAAAGCTGAAAAATTAACAACCCTAGTGCACACAGAAAACCGAGCGGTGCCGAGCAAAGCGAAGCTGCAGGTGTTCACACTGAATGATTGGCTGCAAAGATACCAAAAAACTTACCTTCCGTAAAAAGCGGCTAATATATTTGTTAGACTTTTGGAGGAAACATTTTTAATTAATTATTTTGATTTAAGCTTTACTTCGCAGCAGCATCATGAAGCTGAAAAGTTAAATAGAAAAATCAAAATCAAAAACTGCGATACATATACGCAGTGACAGCTCGTTTCGGCGCTCCCTTACCTTACGAAGCTCGAAGAAAATGGCTAGAAAAGGAAGCCACTTTGCAAAATAGTAACAAATTTAGTGCTCTTTTTTTATACCCGAGCGCACTTGTGCACAAGGGTATATTAATTTT
>NW_016166390.1:21139-24478 GCF_001687245.7 Rhagoletis zephyria | reverse complement strand
AATAGTCGTTTATCTACTGCCAGTCGACATTCGCAATAGGGGTGTATAACTAACCGTTCGTATATTTATACGAGTACAGCTGATCCTCTTTTTATGCGGTTAACTCGGATCGACCAAAAATGTACGCGTAAAAAAGCCGAAGGTGTTAGAGAAACGTTTTCCTACAGCCAAAACCATCAAGGGAAACGGGCCCGGGTTTATCGGCGCAGGGTTCCAACGTCGGTAGTGGTTCCGCGTATCCACGATAATGTTTAAACATTCGTACTTTTTTATGGGATAGAGTGCACTAAAAGATATTAATTTTCACATATAGACCTTTGTATATCTGCCAAAACATATTTGAAATTCTACTACTTAATTTTTAGTGGCCCGTTTCAGAAAGTTTGACTCAGAATGATTGAGATCAAAATGCTGATATTTCATATTTCTATTAATTAAGGGAATATTCGGATATTCGGCTTAGAGACATTAAACTTTTGGCCTCTTCGCAAAGGTTTCGATAGTAGTATTACATTGCTCTTGTCAACTGAGGTTGAAATATAGCGTTACATTAGGTAAAATGTAGGGTTTCAATTTGTGTGTACATAATTATAAAACAAAGAACCAAAATTACAGCAAAAAATTATAAGAAAAGTCCGTGCAAAAAAGGAAAAGCACATTAAAAAAACTGCGAGGTGTTTAAAAATGCCGCGCAAAAAAAATCTAGTACAAAAAGATCGCGTAAAAAGAGTATCAGGTGTATATTTAGAATAAGAAATCGAAATTGAGCCATTCTCCAAACAAATGATTAAGCTGACAATAACTACATATACATACGTCAATAAAACTACACAACAAAAAAATTACCACACAGCGTTTGATAAATCAATATTTTCAAAAAATGATAGTCGCATGAAACAGGTTGCGAGTCATTTTAAAATTTCATTTTTAGGATTTTTAAAAAAGAAAAGGAAAAGTGAAAATTAACTAAATCTTCCAAGGAACTAAACATTATTTAAATCGGCAGACAAAGGTCAGATCAAAATTTTATTTTGATGAAACTCTTTACTATTTTTAAGCATTCGTCTTTCTTTTATTAATTTTGTTTCAACGAAATATATAACAACTCCCTGGATCGATGGGGCCCATTTTATATTGAACGTTCGACGTCTTTCTGAATCATAGACGGATAAAAAATGGCAATGAGGTAAAGCTAAGTGTACACGATAGAAGAATCTCGCTAGAGTTCTACAGAAATTAAAATCTCCTATTTACTCTACCTAAAGTCAAAACAGAGAAATCTGAAATATTTTCTATCACGTACTCTACAAGCTGTGTTCACGGTAAACAATTGTTTCCATTCGTCCAGAGATGGTTTTCTATATCGAATTGTTGTCTACGCTTGTGTTATGTAAGTATGTTCATTAGACTGCATCACTTGTAAAAAAGATCGGTACTGTGTTTCCATTGGAATTATAAAAAACTTATTATATTTTAAGGCTTTCCCAAAAATATTTCGGAAAAATACTAAGATTTACGTGGGCTATTCCAATTTGAAAATACCTTCAAAAATCGAGTTTTTGATGAATAAAAATTGTTTCTTAAAGATTTTTTTGAAAAAAAATCCCCTCAAATGACAAACCGGTTTAAGCTTAAAAAATATGCCCAAACATATTACAAAAAAAAAAAATTTTTTTTTAATTTCAACGGAATCGTAATAATGAGGTTTTTGAACTTGAATAACTGAACCTAATCTATTCCGATTTAGACTTTTGAGGTATCATTTGAAAGGTATTTTCTCACACTTTTTATTCTTTTGCTAATAAATTCATTCAAGGGATGACAGATAAAGGTAGGATGAACGAGTGTCATTCCAAGTTGAACTAAGGTGTGTGGGTATTTGAAACAAAATAATATAAAAATACATGGCAAACTTTCAGCGCTTCGAGCGACCTCTAAATATTTTTTGATTTCAAAGTAAAAAATAGCGGTATACTTTTTCCGATGTAGACAAACCTAGAGCATTACAATTCCGACTTTACTGTTTTTGAACTACCCTAATTTACACATCTTTAATTTTTGCGACATGAAAGTTGCATATACCATAATCGTACACACGGGCGTACAGGTTCAGTAAGGTAGCACACAAGTTGCTTCATTTTATACTGAGGTGAAGGTTGTGCAGACGGCACGTAGATCAATTGGTTAGCGATATCTAAATACGGTGACAAACAAAAGTATTGGCACAGTGACTTTTTCGTAATATATATGCAAAATTTTTGATTCTAATTTATTTCCAATACTTTTCTTTTATATAAATATAGTTCATAATACACGAAAAAAAACATAAAAATAAAACCTCCAAACTTTGTGCAAAACTCAGGCAAATAAAATAAATTTGCATACCAATTTGCAACTTTCTATTTTTTAGAAAAATTCTAGGTATGCAGTTTTATAGCCCATTCAATTTTAGTATCAGAAAGTGCAAGCTTGAAGTTGCTTAAAAATCGCGCTGATTCTTGGCATTTTTTTTAGTGAAAGGTGTTGCTCATTTTCTCCATACAAAAAATAATTATCGAACATACTTTTTATGGGAGAACTTGCATGAAAAAAATTGCCAAAACTCAACGGGATTTTCTAGCAACTTCAAACTTGCACTCTTTGTATCTCAATTTAATGGAAATGGAAGTAAAAGTTTCAAAATAGTATTCAAATTTATTGAATTTTTCTGAGTTTCGCACAAAGTTTAGAGATTTTTGTCTTATGTTTTTTTTTTTGGTGTAGAATGAATTATACCTATTTTTATAAAAAACTATCGAAAATAAATTAGAAGAAAAAGATTTGCACATATGTATTACGAAAATTTCGCTGTACAAATACTTTTGTTTGTCACTGTATGTATATTTATGCATGTATGTAGATACATACGTATGCCATGCTTTAGCATGTAAGTTTGTATTTAAGCAAATCAATATCAACCGCAGGTTGCCATCAACAGGTTGCTCTGAGAGTTACTTCTTTTTATAGCTAATTCATAGCAAGCGGTTTTTTCCTCAATCTTGTGTTTTTGGTAAAAGAAAAAATTAGTTGCTTGCATTTTGTTTTTTTTTTTTTTTTGTTGTGTTTATTTGCACATTGGACCATGGTAACAGCGCAACAGCGAAACAGCTCAATTTGCACAAATACGTCTCATTTGAATAAGCAGACAGCATATGTAAGTACGTTGATGTGTGTGTGTGTGCGTGTGTAGCGGTGGCACAATCTAATTCACCTTAATCTGATTTGAATTGCATGCAACTAAGTTTTATTTTGCCTCAACAACTTTTATAATGCAAGCATAGGCAAATTTGTTGTTTTTTT
>NW_016166390.1:0-19759 GCF_001687245.7 Rhagoletis zephyria | reverse complement strand
CGATTCGTCGCCGTTCGCAGCAATTGGGTTTGTGTTATTCGACCACATGGAAGATTTTACGCAAAGATCTTGGTGTAAAACCGTATAAAATACAGCTCGTGCAAGAACTGAAGCCGAACGATCTGCCACAACGTCGAATTTTCAGTGAATGGGCCCTAGAAAAGTTGGCAGAAAATCCGCTTTTTTATCGACAAATTTTGTTCAGCGATGAGGCTCATTTCTGGTTGAATGGCTTCGTAAATAAGCAAAATTGCCGCATTTGGAGTGAAGAGCAACCAGAAGCCGTTCAAGAACTGCCCATGCATCCCGAAAAATGCACTGTTTGGTGTGGTTTGTACGCTGGTGGAATCATTGGACCGTATTTTTTCAAAGATGCTGTTGGACGCAACGTTACGGTGAATGGCGATCGCTATCGTTCGATGCTAACAAACTTTTTGTTGCCAAAAATGGAAGAACTGAACTTGGTTGACATGTGGTTTCAACAAGATGGCGCTACATGCCACACAGCTCGCGATTCTATGGCCATTTTGAGGGAAAACTTCGGAGAACAATTCATCTCAAGAAATGGACCGGTAAGTTGGCCACCAAGATCATGCGATTTGACGCCTTTAGACTATTTTTTGTGGGGCTACGTCAAGTCTAAAGTCTACAGAAATAAGCCAGCAACTATTCCAGCTTTGGAAGACAACATTTCCGAAGAAATTCGGGCTATTCCGGCCGAAATGCTCGAAAAAGTTGCCCAAAATTGGACTTTCCGAATGGACCACCTAAGACGCAGCCGCGGTCAACATTTAAATGAAATTATCTTCAAAAAGTAAATGTCATGGACCAATCTAACGTTTCAAATAAAGAACCGATGAGATTTTGCAAATTTTATGCGCTTTTTTTAAAAAAAAAGTTATCAAGCTCTTAAAAAATCACCCGTTACAAACATATAAACAGAGATTAACACAATTGAAGTTATATTATATTATATGTATATATATATATATACGTATGTACATACACGCAGACATTGATTATGGCTTATTAGTTTTATGTTTTTCTTGTTTTTTTTTTTGAATTTTATTTTCTAGTCTACTTCAGAAGTTTAAACAATTTTTATTTTTTTTTTAAGCTTGAAGCAGCTTTATTTCATAGTGCAACGTGCTTACCATCAATGCTTAGCGACGAATATAAATTTGCTGTGTCTTATTGCTGCACCGTAAATAGTAGATTTGTTGATCATTTTCGTCAATGTGTGCTGGCAATAAAACATCTAATCGGAAGTGGTTTAATTTCCCAAATATGGCTCACACTCGTACAATTCCTGCAGATAAACCCATTTGCATAAACTTTTAATCATTTCGAAGTAACAAAAAAAAGAAATTGCACACCGTTTTGGTTTGAGTGAAGGCTGCTAAATGATTTAAGTGACTATACTTAATAGAGTATATAAAAGTTTAATTAGTCATTTAAGTCATTGAAACTGGAACAGCTATGAGATTGAAACGAATTCGCACTTCTTTGCCCTTGATTGTTTTTGCTTGTTTTTGCATCGCTTCAGAATTTAGCAAACTAAATTGAACTGTTCGAAGATTTAAGTGCATTAAATTTCAAATATGGATACTCTACTTCCGTAGCCACAGTAAAAGATTTTCAAACCAAAAATTATGAATATGGCTTTAGCAAGATTTTTCACCGAAGTCATCTTTGAACAAATTGTTTTTGGCGTCTACCCACAAGCTCTTTCAACAGAAAGTGGAATTAATTATCAGAAGTTTCATCGTCATAGACAGTTACTTAGCTAATTAATTGAGTTTGACAGAACAAAGTACATTGCGAGTTAATACCTTTAATATGTCCCTAGCCCTGACAGCCGAAGATACCTACATATCTGCTTCCCTAATAAATGAGTCTCAAAGAAGGCCAACTGAGTTTGCAAAATGGTACCGGCCACACAGTGAAATGCAAANCCTAATAAATGAGTCTCTAAGAAGGCCAACTGAGTTTGCAAAATGGTTCCGGCCACACAATAAAATGCGATGAGCCTTCCTTGGTCCGTTCGTCGGTGACTTCGTTTCCTTGCGCTCGTAATTGAACTGGCACCCACCACAGCATTTACATGTTGGTAGCGGTCAACAAAAGTATCAAACCACACCTTAACGAGTTTGGAGAGTGGTCATTTTGGTGGCCCAAAAACAGTAACGTCGGAATTGTAATGCTCTCATCCCCTATATCCCTATTTTTAACCGACTTCCAAAAAAGGAGGAGACTATCAGTTCGTCGGAATATATATATATATTTTTTTTTTTTTATGTATGTTACCGCATAACTTTGGACCACGTCAACCGATTTCGATAATTCTTTTAGCATCGGAAAAGTAGTGTCTCAGAGGTGGTGCCATACTAATCTGGTTAAAGATCCGATCAGTGGATCATGAGATATATATATATATATATATTTTTTTTTAAATGAGAGTTGAAGTCGGTTTTTTTTTTGCTAAAAATTATTTTCATTTGAAATCAAAAAATATTTAGAGGTCGCTCAAAGCGATCAAAGTTTTCCATGCACATATTTTATATGGAAGCATCTGAGATCAAAGGAAAGCACAGACGCAGAATCTTTTGAAGACCATCGTTTTTGTAATGACTACGCCGATATTTTTATCGGTTTTGTTATCGATATTTATATCGATGTTGTTATCGAAATTTTTATCGGTGTTTTCGGAACTTGTCGATACAATAATCGATGTTTTTATCGATATTTTATCGGTTTTGCTATCGATATTTTTAACGATTTTGTTATTTGTATTGTTATCGATTATTTATCCATTTCATTATCGATATTTTTATTGATTTTGTTATCGATATTTTTGTCGATTTTGTTATCCATACTTTTATCGAAATTTGTATCGATTTTCTAATCTATATGTTTATCGATTTTCTAATCGATTTTGCTACCAATAGTATTATCGATTTTACTATCAAAATTTGTATCGAATTGTTCATCGGTTTTAATATCGATATTAGGTAGGATGTTACTATCGAACAGGGGTAGAGATAGAAAAAATAGACAAAATAGAACCTTAAGCAAAAGCAGATGTACATATGTAGTTGCCGAAGAAATCATTGGTCTAAAATCAATTTGGAGTTTGCCCAATTGCGAAAATAAGTTTCTTAACATTTTGCTGTATTGTCGTAAAGAAGTGCTTAAATTTTGTGCAAAAACATGCTATAGGGATTTTTTTTTGGTATAAGCAATCCATTTCTGCACTTACCTTTTTCTTAAAACTTGCACCAGAGGGCGCAACAGTGAAAATTTTCACATTTTCTTCAGAACCTAGTATTATCGCAGTTTAGCAAACTCCAAATTGATTTTAGACCCATGGGTTCTTCGGCAAATTTCAAAAAAATTTACCCGCCGCAACGTACATATATTCTTCAGCATTAATTTGAGCAACTGTGAGTAGCTTGCAGATTCAAAGTTAAAATCTCTTCTTCGGAATACAAAAAACTTTCAAGCCGCATGGTCTCTGGTTCTGCAACACTTCAGAGCTTTTAGAAAACTACAACAAAATTATCCCTACAATGTCGATATATAACATCTCGCAATGAATTGAATGTCTAGGGAATTAGTTTATGTTTTAGTTTTAGCCTATGTACTCGTACATATGTATGTTTTGAAATTCGTTTTCTTTCAATTTCTGGTTGACCCTGAGCTACGCCTATATTCGTGTGTATATGTATTTATGTAAGTGTTCATTTATGTATGTTTGTAAGTAGTTCGTTACATGGCTGTACCTCCGAATTCCGTATACATACATATATGCACATAAAATCGTGAGCAGTATTCTTTGCACCTCATACAGCCTCCGGACCAAGTTTAATCAACTCCACTGAACGTCCGTCAACTTACAAAGTGCACGCACCTGTTTTAATAATCACTTCAATCAACATAAACTCCAATGATCACTTGATGCTAACCGACACCAGCACTCATATGTACATACAACAATGTAGTGACGCGATGAGTGCAGCATTTTTTTGTAAACTTTATGGCCAAGTGGATTCATAATTTGTCAACACTTCCGGTATAAAGTACGAATAGGTACGTACCATTTTTTTCACACTTTTTATGCGTTTTTCATTACAATAACCTTTATACTTGTCTTGGAAACGACTTAGAAGCGTACAAATCGCGCCGGTCGATCGTAATTAAGAACCACAAAAAAATGCTAGGTAAAATTGCAGGTGATCTTCGATTCGTTGAATCTTCTCTATTCGGTTTGCTCTGGTTATTTTTAAAACTATTATTTATGCCATTTTTTTGTTTTTTTTTCTGTGGCTGGTGTCACTGCTAACAACACAGCGACCAAATTATGTGCAAACAAAAGCCAAACCAAGTGGAGATAAAAGAAAATTAAGTCAATGTCCAAACATCAACAACTCAGAGTTTGCATCAGCGTTAATAACTCATAAGCTTGTTGGCAATTTGGTAGATCAACAATCAAAACATTTAATTGCGATCATTCGCATACAGTAAGCTAAAGGTTAAATCAATTATGCATACTCTATGAAATATCTTATTCATAATGGACGCGGGGGTAGATCGGTGTGTGGTCTACTTACCTGAGGCAAGGCTCTTGGCTGTTTTTTTGTACGCACAAAATGCAATGCATCTGGCTTTTCTATTACTACATATATATATTTTATTGTTTTATGGATATTTTTATATTGTCTTTAAAAAAAATGAAATGGAGGAAAATCAATCAACAAAAATTAGCTGCTGCTAAATGCAACAAATTATGTAGACTGTCATTTACTTTTGACTGCTCTAATTGGTTTAAATTAACATTAAATATTATATTCACTAACTTGTTTTTTTTATTATTTTTTATTAATTGTTCTTCTTCTTTATAAATAATCCTTTAATAAATTTTGGTCAAGTTCAAGCTAGCGCGCTAGTCGTAACCAGGGTCAACGAGGCACGCCAAATGAAGCCTACTTCCTCTCCATCTGCTGTTTCCAACTAAGAGCAGGCCTTCTTATTACTTTACCACCACCAACAGGTGCTTTAGATCCTGCGAGTAGAGCCCAGGGTAGCCAACTCATTTTTGATAATGCCCCGATTTCCGATTTTGCCGGAAATTTCGTAAAATTCCCCGCCGATGGATATCTATTAATTAATAAGGTATTAACAAAAAAAATACATATTGCTGGTCTATCTGTTTTTTTTTTTTTTGTTTTGTAATTCTGCTGTGTATGTATTCATAGACCAAACCAAACGTTTATAAAGTTAGTTAACAAGTAAAGAAAAAATATACATACAATGTTTACACACATACAGTTGTCGAAAAAATTTTAGTTTCGTTTTTTTTTTTTTTTATTAATTTGATTTATTTTTTTTTTATAAAAATATAGTTAATTCTTTAACAAAAACCGTATAAATACAAGAGTTAAACTTTGTGTAATATTAAAAAAAATTTACAAACTTTCGTAGAAATTTTGAGCTTTTTAATTTGATTTTCTAGAAAGATTTTGAGTATGCAGTTCTTTTTAAATTTGTTCCACAAAATTGTTGTAGTTTTCTTCCACATAAAAAATGTGTGTTTATTCGTATTAGACCGTACCACCTTACAAGCAAAAAAAAATATAGCAAAAATTGTTTCAAGTCAATTTCGAAAAAAAAAAATTTTGTTGGCAAACCTAGGTGTCAACTTTTCATATTTTTCAATGACATCTGCCTTCGGTGATGAATATTTTTTTAATGGTTCTACTGCAATAATCAAAATATTTTCTTAGCAAAAGTTTAATGATTTTTGGATAAATTTAATTTACTCACATTAGGTAGGAACTGAGATCTGGCGGGTAAGTACGAGATGGCGACCTTTTTTTCTAGTACGGTCTAATGTACATATATATTTATGTGCCTGTATTTCTTTCTTACATATAGCATATCATAATGCTTAGTGTAATACTGGAAAAATGTTAATGTTTGTGTTTATTTTTTACTAATTTTTGCGCCCTCTCTTTCGTATTTTGGCTTCGCATGCTGACCTTATTCAACATTACCGGAATTTCGTTGGCGGTCTGTAATTGTGTTGTGCACAAGTGTAGATAAAGGCATGTGTATGAAAAACATTGATTTACAAATTTAGATGTACATAAATGTATGTGTGCTTTATTTTATTTTATTTTTAAAGGTAAATTACTAGTTCTTGTGGTTAGTAAGAATCAATTGATACCGCTTACTTTAGTAAAACACTTTTTGAAAATACCAAACAAGCTTACTGGTGCATGGAAAATTTTTGTCATTTCCTCTTTGCTTGCGGAAGAAGGAAATAATATTAAAAAGTCAATAACGACAGCATATATTCAAAAAACTGGTACATCTTATTTTAAGAAACTGCAGAGATTGGCACGGCTCCCGTCCGCAGGGTAAATTCTAAATTGGCAAACCCAGAGTCATGTGACGTTTTGTCAAATGCACCCTCTGTTTCGAGAAGCTTTCAAAACATAGATTTTTCACATCCGAAGGTGTTTGCTTCTGAATGTTTAACCTTATTTCCTGGCCGGACCTTCAATTTATACGTGGCCAGGATATGGAGTTTATATTGAAAGAAGCCGATATAATCTTTACTTCTCTCCAGTGTTGCCATTTGGTTGCTTTTGGGACTTGATTTAGCTCTCTTTAATTTTAAGTTTCCCCAAATAATTTTCTTTTAACTTCTAGCTCTTGTTTTAGACCATTTAAATTTGAATCAGCCCTTTGAGGCTCCAAAATTCTTAACTTAATTTTAACCCTTAAAAGTAAACATTTCTGCTGTTTATGTATAAAAACACATTTTCAACTGAAAGAGTGATTGCAGCAAAAACTAAAATTGGGCGCTTTTATTAAATTTGTCAAAAGTTTAACATTTTCTGTATGATTTGGGCGCTCTTATTCTTCAGATTTTTGTTAAAAAATTGTCCTTCATCCTAAAAATTTTTTTTTTTTTTTTTTTTTTCACAAAGTTTATCATCAACTGAAAGGAATGAATAAAGATAAACAGTTTTCGAAAAAGCTTGAAAAAAGTACTATTCCGATTGACAGAGTATATATTAACGCAATGAGGCTTAATATATCTTTTTAAAAAGGTATTCAAAGAAGATTAGTTGCATTCGCATGTCTCGAAAACGCTAATTCGGGAAAGTAAATTAGACTTATTTTCGCCCCTACATAAGTCTAAAAGAACATTTTTTAGCGAAGTCCTTTCTTCGTGTAAATGTAGTGTAGTTAATGAATTTGTAATGTATCTACTATTTAAACGACTTCAAAAAAAAGGAGAAGGTTATCAATTCGTCGTAATATTTTTTTTTTATGTATGTTACCGCATAACTTAAGACCTCGTCAACCGATTTCTCTAATTTGGTTCAGATCCGATCCGATCCGATCATTGGATCATTAAGGAATTAATAGTACTCTTAAATTTGTATATGACAATTGAAGTCCATTTTGTTTTTTGCTTAGAAATTACTTGTTATGTTTTCTTTTTATTAGTTTTAAGCTCAGAATGTTTTTTTTAGAATAAAAACTATGTGTGCCTATTTACCTAAACAAATAAATAAATGGAAATTCATTCTAAAATAAATTTCAAAAAAAAAACTGTAATCGATTTTTTTTAGAGATTCTAACCCTCAATGAATATATATTTCTGGCAACACTGCTTCTCTCTTAAAAAATATGCGCTCGTATTCCAAGCTGATGCATTCTTTATACTAAAGTGATTGAAATAGAAGTACTGGAGAAATGGCGGTAAACATAGAAAAATTATCTCGACAAGGATTAAGCCGCTTCGGAAACGGCGGGAATCCATAAAATCGCTCCCAATAAATTCCCGCCGTTTCGAGACACTTTACACTTCATTCGTTAAGACTTTCGCACGACAATAAACCTCAATTTAGCTCCCATTAAATAGTTGTAACATATTTAAAAAGAAAAAAAATAACTTGCGATAATATTGACCTACTCATTTTCGGCGTAAAAGAGTTGCACTAAAACAAAGTTTAAAACAGCTAAAGCATAAAATTTATGCTCACATTTTTTGGCACTAACAAAAAGATTCACTTAAAATTTTTATGTTGCACGCGCAAATTTGTGGTTCCTAGGTGAAAAAGTTGTTAAAAGAGTGTTTACTTGCATATACGTATGTATATGTAGCGGTAAGCGTTTTTTTTATGGTGTTACGGTAATCCACTTGTGAAGTCATGTTAAGAAATCAGCTGCTCAAATCTTTGATGTGATACTTATGGCTTTGTAGATAACTGTTAGTCTTGGAGGGCTTACGAAACTAATTAAAATTCAGCCAAGCTACTGAGTTAGTAGCCAGCATGATACTTACAATTACTTTACAATAAAAAACGAAAGAAAGAGGTAAGGCATTTAAAAACAAAAAAAAAACGTTGCAGAAAGCAAAGCTCTGAAACAAGTAACTGAGTGGATGTGCAACAGCCGGCATCAAGTATTTGAATCGAACAAAAAATTACATTATCTGCATTACAAAAAAACAGCAAATAAGCCACAATAAGTAGTGAGCATAAAATCGCAGAAACAAAGTACCTGCAACAGCAAAATCAACTACAGCAGTGTTTGTCGGTGCTTCGTCTCATAAGGAAACTTGAAATGCGGAAATTTTCGGCTGTCAAATTAATCCAGTGAAGCCGGCGCGCCACCAACGCAGCTAAGCGAGCTGCAGAGAGCTGCAGCGACTTTTCCGCTGAGTTTGTGCGGATGTTTGTTTTATTCATTTGTATTTTTATTTTCTGCAACAGCTGTTACTAAAAATGATTTTAATTGTTTATTTCGTTTGTTGCAGCTTTATGCAGTTTACTGCAACTTTTTTATTTGATAGAAAAATGTATATGCATACATTAGGAAGCATCACTCTCCAGACAAAAAAAAATCGGTACAGTTTTTCCATTGGAAACATTAAATATTTTACATTTTGAGACTTCGGCCAATACATATACGCCATATTATACATACATATGCGCCATATTAAAACACCCCCCGTGGGTCCGCCATTGACTGGCACGTAGCTTAACCCCCAAAGCTCCACCCCCCCGCCGGATCCAACACTGCGCGCGATATAAAATGTAAATAAATGTTCCATCACAATACACTTTATGTCTCAGCACCCCCAAAGCTTTATCTTCTTCAATAATTCGTTTGCGTTACCGTCTGTTGATTACAAAGGAACTTCTGTGGCCTAGAAACCAGAGAGCGTACCGGTTACGCATTTTATAGTAAAAAGCGTAAAATTTAAGTTAATCTTTACCAAAAATACCAATATCAAGGCAAGTTTTGCCCCTGATGTTATTAGACAGAAAATTATCGGTACTGTTTGCTTTTTATTTTTGAGGCATTTCGAAAATCACAATTGCGACTTGAATGTTTCGAAACAGACAACAGTGTTGGGTGTGTATCAGAATAGTAAATATTCCAGAATACAAAATACCAGAGATACGCCAAATTACTTTTGGAAAATATTATTTTCATTCTCAACACTATTCCGGAATTTTCGGGAATCATCCGGATATGAGTGAGTAGTGGGATTTGTGAAATGGAGCCATTACTTCTCAACACTTTTGAATCGCGACAGAGTTGGGGAGTTTTGAAGAAGAAAAACCTAGGCTAATATTTAAGGACGATGGTCACGTCCTTCCATTAAACTAAGAAGATGAAGAAATATTGGAATTTAAGAAAAACAAGACCTATGGAGCGGATGGAATACAGGCTCAGCTGTTCTATGTAAACAGTCATCAGCAATGTCAGCCTGGAAATCTAGCAAGGATAACGCTTGACAACAAGGGCTAATTTTGGTTCGGTAGGCGAGTGAAAAGCAGCACCATCTCTCGACCGTTTTGGAAACTTCAAAGATAACAATTCTCCCCAAAATCCATGGACAGCGGGTCCCGAAGAAAATTAAATATGAAGCTCACCGATGACATGGAAACAGTGAAACGCATTGGTATCCAACGCTTACGATTGCTCGGACTTGTCGTAGGCATAGATCATGCTGCCCCGGTGAAAGTATCCTTCGATTCGGCACTTATAGGTAAAATATGAAGGCAAAGTCGGGCACAAACTGGAAAAGGAAAAAGAAAAAGAAAAAGAAAAAGAAAAAGAAAAAGAAAAAGAAAAAGAAGAAGAAAAAGGAAAAGAAAAAGAAAAAGAAAAAGAAAAAGAAAAAGGAAAAGAAAAAGAAAAAAAAAAAGAAAAAGGAAAAGGAAAAGGAAAAGGAAAAGGAAAAGGAAAAGAAAAAGAAAAGGGAAAATAAAAACAAAAAGAAAAAGGAAAATAAAAAGAATAATAAAAAGAAAAGGCAAAAGAAAAAGAAAATGAAAAAGAAAAAGAAAAAGAAATAGAAAATGATAAAGAAAAAGAAAAATAAAAAGAAAAAGAAATATAAAAAGGAAAATAAAAATAAAAAGAAGAGGAGCTAGAAAAAGATGAAGAAGAAGAAAACGAGAAAAAAAAATATTTTCGATTCACCGTGCTTTGGGTCGCCCGGTACGGGGCCAACTGATTTTGGGTATTATTTTGCGTTCATTACCATATCATTACCCAAATTTTCGTACCATATGTCAACACCGGTCACATCATCATATGACATTTATTTCATATGTACACATATATCAATCATTTAAAGTACAATACCGCGTATCAACAAAATGCAAAACCGTGTATGTGAGGTTGCATAAATTATTTTCTGGATAGTAAAAACACTTATATTTCAAAATGGTTATCTTTTTTATAAATCAATCGCCTTTCTGGCAAGTATATAATCTAAATAGATTCTAAATGTCTTTCAGTGGACGAAAGGAACTCATATTTATTTGTTTTTTTTTTACTACAACTGGTTTACAAATTACTCGCCTACTGCGGCTATTTTTTAATTTTTATTTTTTGTTTTTCACTAGTTTCCTTTAGTTGGGCCAAACCATGTCAGCAGTGTCAGCCGCCAAAAAAACAAAAATTAACAGAAACAAGTTGTAATCAAAAAAATATAATCATAAAGGCAAAAACAAAAAAAAATAATGTTTATAAAAATAAGTAGGAAGGCGAATGTTGAAACCTCCAAAAACTACGAAAGAAAATATAAAAACTTAAAAACCTTTTACTTTGCGCCACTTTATTTTATTGTACTAAGCTAAGTTTCTTGTACATACATGCATATGTACGTGTGTATATGTAAAATGGCTTCAAGCCAACGAATACAACAAAAGGCAACAACACAAAAGCAGTCAAATCAATTTGAACGTGCAACCGCAGCTGATAAAACTGGATTTGAGCGCGCCGCACTTTCGCTTTCAATACGAGTGAGTTTTGTGCGAAGGCTGCCAGTTGCTGCAGCACTTCAAACACATGCACATATACACACATGCATACAGCCATTTAAACCTTCCGCGTGCGCACGCATCTACCAAGAGCTTTAAACAAATTTTTGAACACTTCGACTTCTCTTAAGCTTTAAGTGTTTTAAGCTGAATACTCGTTTAGTGGCTCTTTGGCTCGATTTGCTGTGGCGCCTAGCTAAATACTTGACGCCTTATCTACTCGCTCATGCTTATACAAGGCGCTCATGCGCAGCTGCCACTAAAGTGCTCGCGCTACACTGAGAAAAGAGTTTAGTTACGTCAACGAAATAGTTACCAAATCATGTGTAGGGACAAATCTATTTAGCTGACTTTTTTCTAAGTGTACTCCGTCAAAAACGCAGATGACGCTGTTGCCTAATCTAAGGCGGTGGCTGCGCTCAATTGCTCAGAGCAGCTCTCCTCCACATACATATGTACATATGCATATTAGCTCAATCAATGACCAAAGGTGCTGCAGTCTCAAACTGCAAACCTATTATCATCGCTAGCAATAACAACGCTACCACCAACAACACCTCAGTTTTTTGTCCTCCCATGTCAGCAACTGTGTATGAGCGCTCTACCCAAGCGCGATCTCTGTTGGCCTGCCTTACAAGCCGAGACTCAAAGTACCTACATATGTATGTATGTATCTTAATTGTCAGCGCACCATCTCTGGCTTACCACCTTCGCTGCGCCACCACCTCTGAGGCGCCGGTCTCAACGCCTTTGCGCGAGCTGTCTCGTAGCGGCGGTAGCAACAGCGGCGCCGCCACTCGTTAGCTTGTCGCTGTGTGGCGTTTTGAGCTTTATTCCGTTGGCGTGTGATAAAAATACGTTAGTAATCAATTGCAAGCCCAACTGCCAAGACACGGAATTAAGACGCGCCTTTGCCGTTGTCGCCGTCGCTTTAGAGTCGCTTTTAAAAATTGTTGATATAGTCGCTTACATATATGTATATGTATACTCTTAATCATAGAAAACCAACGAATATACAGAAAAAAGCATCACTATTTTACGCGTTTATGAAAATTTAAAATCTTTGAAGTGTGTTCAAAAAAACATAAACAATACAACAAAAACAATAAGACTAAACATTTTTTATGCAACAATAAACAAACGAAACAATTCACGCACGTGCACCTGTTGCTGAGAGGATATTTCGCTGCTATTTTTGAATTTTTTGGAATCGTTGCCAAATTTCGCTGTAGAACGACCGATCGACCAACCCAGCCAACCAAGGCGTTTAACGCTAAAATTGTACGTGTTTGAAATTTTTTATTTGTTTAACATTCGATTTCATTTGCAAGGTATTATTACTTCATAACCATGGGCATGCATATACATACGTACATACATACATTTAACAAAATTCAACAGCATTTTGTGTCTTGCGTGCGCTGGAAATTTTTTACAATTAGAATAAGTATTTTTAAGTTGTAGTTTTTTTTTTGTGTGAGTTGGGAAACGAGAAACATCATTGTTTTCTTTTTATTTGCATTAAACGTTATTTCCACTATTTTTTATGCGATTTTTGTTGCACTCTCTTGCAGAGCAAAGCAAGTGTTAAAAAAATTATTTAAAAGAAAAATATCGACCGGAGCAGCTCATAGCGGCAATGGAATTAAAAAGCAAAAGAGTAGAACACAAAACAGAAATAAGAAAATGATTTTGCAATAAAGTGCAAAGTATTGCGTTAATTTAATACAAGTGCAGTTGTGAGTTGCTCTGAAAGTAATTAAAATTTTTGTATTTCTTCATGCATATTTATGTATTTGGCAAGACAAAATTGAATGTCGGCACGATTTTGAGGCATACCAGTTTATGTAAAAAAGAAAAAAATATTTTGCTTCTTTTAATGGTTTTGGGTAGGGCCAAATGGTTATTAGTATTTTTAGTTAAGAAACATCCAATAAGTAAATGCATTCAATGGCAAAAAATTAAGCAGCGTTCAGCGAGTAGCTTATACAGCGCTCAAGAAATTAAAAAAAAAAATCTTCTATAAAACTTTTTTAAACCAGTTGGCTTCTCTAAAGAAAAAAGCAGCACGTTTTAAGCTACAGAAATAATAATAAACATTTCTTGAGATGTAGCTGTTTTGTGAGCCCTCTTTCTAGAGCTCAGAAAATATTTAAAAAATTACAAAAAGCGGCCAAAAAACCAGCTCAGCCATTTATTGAAATTTTTGTGAAGAGCTTACTGCGTGCAATTTTTGAGCATAAAAAAAGCATAGATTTTCCAGTTGCCTGCGTTACGTTGTTCTCCTTCTTGAAATCGAATTCAACTAGGGTTGCAGATTGGATTTCTCTCCCTGAGGTCAAAGTTTAGTTAAGAAATGTTAATAATATCCTACAAAAGTGAAAAATTTCATTTGTAAATCTAACCTGAAAAGAACCCTAACCGCCAAAAGGATGTAAGCAACATGTTTTTCAAAATTTTCATTTTGATGCAGAAACTTTCCTAGAGCGTCAAAATGCATCCCTGCATCAAAAAAAAAATGTTACTTACATCTTTTTGGCGGTCAAGGGTCGATACGTTTACACATTTGGGGAATTCTTTGGAAAAGACAACCGCTCAGAAAAAATTTTCCGCCAATATTTTTCAAATGAAATGTATTCATTAAAAAAATATTTGTATCAGAGACCCTTGCGTGGTTGCCGTATTATCAGGACTTTAATTTTAGAAAATTAAATTAATTAATTAAAGCACTACGAGCTGTTTTGCGTGTTTACCTATAAGGCAGTGGCCTGTCAGAGCACCAATTGTGTGAGATATATCCTCTCTATTTAGAAAATATAAGCTTCGATATCTTTTTCGACCACGCCTAGGCCCAGTTTCGTTCACGCGAGCATAGATAAATTCTCTTAGAAGCACCTGGAAAATGGCGTAGGGCATACCAATGCATTCTTTGTCCGGAAGAATATGCTTAGCCGTATCCCCCAACGCTGGCAGAGCTCCATTCAACGACAAATGTCATGGAATTTGACATAGTGAAAACATGAAGTAAATAAATACAGGGATTGGTTTTATTTTATCGATAATATATTTGGCTAAAAGACGGCAAAAAAGTAAATTCATATGTAGTACCTTAAAGACCAGTATGCAGCTTCCAAGAAAGGCAAAAGCTCTATATAAAATGACATACAAGAAATGGCAAAAGAAATTTTTTGAAATTTTCTTGAGGCAGTACGCTGTTCTTAAGAAATTTGCTACGCTTTCTACTGCGGTTTTCTAAAGTTTTTTGTGAAAAAATCGCATAAGGTAACCCATGTTTGCAACAGAAATAAATGCTCGTTCCATTGTTTCTTAAGGAAAGAGTGTGGCAAAAGGCTGGAGAAGAATCAGATGTCAAAATTCCTTGGACACACGAAATAATGGCNTCATAGCATTTGCTATTTAATTAGCTAAGTAGTTGTGTTAATATTTGTTAACTACAAAATGCTCAAGTGCAACGCTTGTCAGTCAACTGAGCTCACATGTCAAGCTAGCTCATAGACATTTACGCCGCTCAACACCGTTCTAAACACAATCAATTAGTTAGGGCGCTCAGATGCAATTTTCAAAGTATGTATCCATTTAGCTTTCGATTCGTTAACAATGCACTTGCATAAATTTAATTTTTTTCCCATACTCATATTGTTGCTTTTTGATCTTCCCTTTCTTGCACGCGTATTCTCAAGCTGCTAACATGCATTTTAGTCAAGTGATAATCAATTAAATAATTATAATTATTAATGTTCAGAGAGCTGATTCATAGAAATGGGTTTACTCAGTCCGTAAGTAGTTACTCATCCTTTTCCGGCTTTACGCTATATTTTTCCATCACAATTCAGTTTGGGTCCATGGAATATATGTACATATGTATATACGTTCTGCAAAAGCATAGGTTAAGTTAGGTAAGCTGGCTAGTCAGTGGGTGGCTTCTCAGCGCCCAATAAGGTCCATAGCGTTACCAGATAAACTACGGCTCTATTAGACAGCTAATCACTGAGAGCTAGGAGTAATGTTGAAGAACATCGCAGTTCCCTAACCGACCTGGGTGAACTCAACCTGTCCTCAACCAACTTTTGAAAACGGGCCCAGTTTGTGAGTCTGGGATTCCTAAAAGAAGTACCTATCAGGGATTTTCTAGCAGAGATAATACAGTCCATAATATAAGCATGGTTCGAGAAGGAAGGCCTGTCAAGGACCGTCCATCCAGTCAGCTCTATGTCAGTCTCAGAACAAAAAGGTAAGTCAAGAACGTTGTTCGACGTTGACCCCACCTATATGAAAACCTTGCCGCTATTAGGGAATGGCTTCTCCTCCTCCACCATGATTCTAAACTCTCAGTAGTATAGACAAAGTGTATGAGTACAAGCTCTTCCTTACCAATATTTCTGCTGTCTCTCTGCCCTTACAGCTCGCATAGTGCGCTTCAAAGCTACGCGCCTTCAGTCCAGAGACCTTTACTTCCGACAAGAGCCATGGATCCTGGACTAGCGCCACATGGAGCGGCTTCTCCTGTAATGTGAAGAGGAGTTCGCTCGAAGGAGGATATTCACGGCTTCACTACTTTTGTTGACCTTTTCCGCTAAGCTCAGGCTAGCCAAGCTACCGAGACCTAGGTCTTTCTTGACCTCACCATCTTCGATCCGGTGGTTCGCTGCGGTCCAAAAGCGACACCGTCAGATACTGCCTGGCTGTTTCACTCATTGTGGCGCTAGGGAACCGTGACCCATCGACCTTGGTCCCTGCTCGCCGCTACTTTATTCGTTCCTCCACCTTGCCGCCCCAGCCCATCGCTTGTCAGCCCAGAGGCTCTTAGCATCACCGACTTGCCATCTTTTTCCCCACTCGTATGCTGCTTGATGGTGGATTTCTGCCCCTCCGCCGACCTCTGCCGCCTCAACCGATCTCTACGCTTAGCCTGCGCTTCCTCAATACTCTTTGCGTATCTGGGGTCACTGGACATAAATCTTTGGCTGTCGAACCACCACACTTTCTTTTCCTCTTTAGATTCTCCTTTTACGGGGCTCGCTAACAGATCCCCCTCTCTAACGTACCATCTACCCAGTGGTCGAAAATAGTGTCGGGGAAGCAAACAGTCCACCGCGGTAGCGCACTGAAGAAGTCAATCCAGGTTTAGGCTATTTATGAAATTAGAATTTGTCATGTTTCAGCTTGTGGATCGAGGCAAAAATAGTTCTCCAAAGTATATAAGTCTAAGGCTACTAATACGTGAGCAATCAGATACTTAGTATATGTTCTGCGAATTCACCACCAGCCAACATAATCTGCAATCCATCTAAGCAAAAAGCCCCATAGTTTCTAGAATCTCCCGATTAAGGTTAAGCAGTCGCTCATATACTCACCGAGTGGAAGTTACTCGTTTAAATATATTGGATTTATTTGCTCCCCTCTGACACACGCCAGTGGAAAACAACTTGCAACGATTTTTTATATAAATCTGTTAAATTTAACGTACTTGAAGCGGTAAGACATTTTGTGTTTAAATAACGTACGAATTCCAAAAAAAAAGTTGCGTAATGATTATCTTCGCCAAGCGAGATTCAGAATTTTTAATTACCAGTAGATATTATACGTCCTAAGTCGTTTGTCAGTGTAAAAAATGCTAATCAAATGTAGAACGTGAAATGTCAGCAAGAAATTTTTCAGTGTACAAAGTACAAACATTCCTATGTAGATACACTTACATATGTATACTTAAAAGATCTCAAATAAATGGTGTGTTATGTCAACTGCCGAAATAATTAGAAATCCGTACGTACTTAGACTTTGGCCAGCCATAAAGTAGTTCACTTTTTTTAATAAAACTGTGCTTGTTAAATGTCTAAGCGAATTTTTTATTGCTGAAGATAAGAGGAAAAAAACGGAGAATAATATTAGTATGCATTAAGATATTTCGCAAATGGACAAAAGGAAAAATAAAAGTATTTACATAAATAAATAGTGAAGTCACTGGTCACATCCGTATTTCGTACATTATTATAGTAAATATTTATTTTTAGTTGTGTCATACCAGAAGAGTAGGATACTATTTAGTAATCCTTCAGGAGCTCACATTGCATAGTTATTTATACTAATCGTTTCTTGAGATGAGTAGAGCCTTTGTTTCATGGTTACAATGTATAGAAACAGGTACATATAGAAGTTTGTCGAGGGTCGCTGTGGATGTTGCCTCAACGCATCATTAAAACCTGAGCTTGGCCTGCCTGAGCTTCACTTCTCTCTTCTTCTACCAGACGGCTGTAGGATATGTAAGAATGGGTTGTGAGATGATATCGTTTATCCACCTTGAATTAAGGTTTGATACTCCAATTTCTCCTCTTTGGCTTCCTTCAGGTCCATATGAAAGCAAAGATAAATACCGCCTAATTTCCTTGAAGGAATGTTTCTCGCAATTTGTTGATTTCTCTTTCCCTGCAGAAAATGACTATGTTAGTTTTTTTAGGGTTTTAAATTCACCATTAGGCGACTATTTGTGTTGAGCGTAGTCATAGTATTTTCAAAGCCATTTCTTTCCTAATCATAGGATCGTAGCAACCCTGAACATCGAAATTATCTTCACCAAGAAGGCAGAGTTGTTAGCCTACTACGATAGACGATGAGGGTAATAGAAGGGAGGGAGATTATTCCACCATGCTGGCACCCTTTGATAACTTTGTTCTCTATGAAGTTCACAATTTTCCTTGTGAGACTCTGATTTTATGCAAAGAATTTCCAAAAAGAAAACTATCGCTAATATATCTGTTTTCAAGTCAGTATATGGTTTTAGTAGAAAAGACGTAAGACTGTACAGTAGGCCAGCTTGGAGGAATAACAGACCGTTACTTCCTGCCAAAATCGGTGTTAGAAAGGACATGAGCTAGGATGAAGAGGTAGAAAAACATGATCTAATCCAGAAGCTTTGAAAGGCACTGAGGCAGCCTACCTTTGCTTTTACTAGCCATACAGACTTCAGTCTGCTTGTTTCGGGTTGCGGTTAGCAGTTATAGGCAACCAGGAAAATGCACCTCTGCTAGCAAGTCACGAGATTCCTTGCAGCTGTTCGTGAAAGATCCGTTGAGTTCTTTCAGGAGAGCTAGTTCAGTGTTAGTGTGCGGTTTTTGCAACAAAGAGTAGTGGAGTACAACCACTAACTACATACACATATACATTAGGGTGCAACACTCTGCATACAGAAAAAATCGATACTTGCTTTCTATCGGAAAAATAAAATTTGTCATATTTTACCACTTCTGCCTAAATATTTCGGAAAAATACTACGATTTGATAAAAAAAAATTTTTAATTTTCTTTTTGATGCAGAAATGCATCTAGATGCTCTAGGAACACTTCTGCTCCCAAAATAAAATGTAAAAAATTGCCAAGTTAATTAAAAGGGGAAATTTTTTAACACAGTTGTTTTCAGTGCAAAAAAAATTATAATATAAGTAAATTTATTAACTGATTTTTTTTTATTACTGTAAATTATTATTGAAAATTTTTATGGGAAAACAGCAATAAAAATATTTCAAAATAAACCGTTACTAGGCGAGAAAATAACCATAAAATATTGAAAAAAAAAATTTTAAGGAGCTAAGGAACAAATGAATTTTTATCTCTTTCCTCCAGTTCGGCTCCAGCTAAAATCCTTTGCTCTTTCTCTCCTTTTATGTTTCCGGTGGAAAAAGCGCAAACTTTTTTATTGCACACTTATGTATGTACATATATACCAATAAACATTAGACCTCAGCTTTTATGTTCTTATTTAAAGACTTTCCACCAAATATTTGTCAACTGTAGACTTTTTTCTGGACTATTTTTTACACTTGGTTTGTAACCCTCTTATCCGCCCATCGCTTTTAATAAGTTTGGACTACCTCCAAGTGCTTAAAATGTAATGATTGTACATTGTAATAATAAAAATCAGCGAAAGTGTTTCAAAATCGAAAAACACAAAAGTTGCAATAATTAAAAGAGGAAGTGAAATATAAAGGAAAAAGGAAGGCAGCTACCAAAGCAACCAAAAAATACTAAAAAACACACGAACATGAAAAAACTAAGTTTAAATAGAAAAAAAAAATAAAAATTTGAAGATGCGCTCAAGCCTAAAGAAACAAGTCCACAGAAATTTTTGACGCAAAAGCGTGACTTCTTGCACTAAATTGATGGCAAGCTACGAACGTGTAAGCGAAAGAAGTGAGAACAGCAAAATACTATGTTCAGCGGTTGTTATATGCAGCTCAAAAATTAAAACAAAAAATGCAATACATATATGTATTTTACTACGCATACATACATACATATACGAGTGCATATGAATTTGTTTAAGAAAAAATAAAATAAAATATGTTTTGAAGCAAATCCGCTGTTGCAATGCGCATTAGTGATGTT
>NW_016166389.1:0-24480 GCF_001687245.7 Rhagoletis zephyria | reverse complement strand
TATGTTGCGGAAAGATGCCTAAATTAGCTGGTAGGTGTAAAAAAAATCAACTACAGTTAATATCTTTTTCCAAGCCAGAGTAGAGTACGCTTCCATAACCATTGTTGAAGATATGGTACAGTATTGTTTCCCTAAGGTTGGCTGCTATCTTAATCTCAATGCTTTGGCTGGGATTACGCAATACTGATAGCTCCAAAACCGACACGAGGTCAGGATCTGGAGTCTATTTACATATATCGAAAGTGATGACGAAAATCTTAAATACACAAAGCTCTCTAACTGCTTCCGAACTAAATAGGTGGGAAACCTAAGTATCGTCTAAATTATATTGGAAAATTAGTTCGTTATACTGGTTTTGCTTTCAATGCCAGGTCTTTCAAGCGGCAAAAATTATTTTGCCCCAATCCCAGAAGCTCTACTTCGGTATTTGCTTAAATTTGGCAGTGGGACAGCAAGTAAATTGTTGGATTGCTAACTGGCCAAAAACCTGTCTGTGATCGCCAAACATGACAACCCTATTTGTTATTCCTGTTTTGAAGAGGCTGATATGGCGAGCACGTGAACTCTTTAATACCCATAAAGGGAACATTTTTGATATACAATTGCGTCACAAAATCTATGTAGAGAGCTAAATCAATCAGACAATTGTAGGTCATCATCGATAAAGCGGTCGCAATTTATTACAGCATGCGGCTCAAATCCGAAAAGCGGAATTTTTTAATGCTCCCAAATGGGTCCATCCAGTACCTTTTGATTGACCAGCTGAATAAAAAAGGGTCCACTTTGGAAAAGGCTGCCCAACCCACCCAAAATGCATTGATCCCTTATCGATTAAAATGATTAGCCAAGCTTAAAAGCCTACTGCATACTGTTAGTGCATAGGAGAAACAGCAAAACAAAGGCAGCTGTCATCAAGCTCATTGCCGTTGGCGCCTGCATAAATGACCCAACTTCTAATATCGATAAGCTTTGAATTGTGGAGATTTATTGACTATTTAGACATAAATGAAACGTATGTATGTATGTAGATTAATTAATTTTTCACACAGCCGAACACATGCGATCATATTTAACTCTTATTGAAGGTATTTATGTGTGTATACGTAAAGCTTTAAGGAAATCCCTTTAAAGAAATGTGAATTGGAAAATTGTTACACAACGGTGCGCAGCCAAAGATGAAAATCAATAAAAAGATCTCCGAACTATTGGCGCCTGATAGATACACGATGCTACACGTATGCACAGACATCTATTTACATACTTACATATGTACATATGTATGTACGACACAGTACCAGGACAGTGAGTCAAAATAAGGAAATTTGTTTGATGCAACAAAAACGAAAACAAAGTAAAATGCAGTCGAGCGAAGAAGAATGACAGCAGCCGCAGCAACGTCAGTGTTCGATTAGCAACCAGCTGGATGCGCATGCGCCACACATTGAACTCACCAACGCATTGCTGGTGCTCCTGCATACATACATACAATTAAGTATTGCTTGAATCTCAGCACGATTACCAGGTCACCAAGCATGGAACTGAGTAGCCATATGTGCGCCGCTTGCCCACAAAAATATGCCAACACTGCTGCAGCGGGCAGTCAGCCACATAGCCGCTTTTGCTGCCAACCAATCAGGCGTGGTTAGGAAGCAGAGTTTGCTACTACGAGCATTTGCAACTTGGTGGTGGCATGTGGCAGCGCAAATCAGTGCGGTGTGTAAGGCGCTTACTGCTCGTTGCTGCTCCAACTCCATCTCTAGCTCAGTCGCCTAAGTCATATGGTAATTTGATATTCTTATCATCCTCCTAACGGTTTACTGGCTTGCTGTCGGTTGACAAGAACAACAACAACAACGAGAAAAACTGTAACATTGTAATGGACAGGGAACACACACAGTCAGCTGGCAGAGAGCAGCTAAGTACAGTGCTAAGAATCTACCGGTATTTGTCGCTTATTTGTTGCTATTAGCAGCGAACGCCAGCATTGGTGGCATGCAACCAACGGTGGCGTTGCGCCACCACAATCAACTAAATCAATTTCTGTGCTTTAGCCAAGGCTTGTGCGCATTTGCTTTGGCTGACTGCCTGCCTGCCTAATAATTCAATTTAATTTGTTTTATCGACAGCTCTAAAGCTGCTGTTAGTTGGTTGCCGTTAAAACGTCTTCTTCTTCATCAAGCTTAACTTTGGCGTATACGAGTACCTGCTCGCCACATCTTTCCCAGCGTAGACTGCCATGAAGCTACATGCTTACGCGACAATCTTTTACCCAGGCGACGATTAGGTAACGATTGCCCTGCAGGGAAAGCTACCAGTTGTGAACCAGAATGCTACCAGTTTGCGTTTCAGCCCAACTAGTTCACGTTGTATCCTTTTTCAATGTTAGCGACTGGTATTTTTAACATGGCGGTGTCATAGGAGATGTCAATTGTCCGCTCCTGCATCAGCACGCTACCAGTAGAAATACTAGTAGCATCATACCAGTTGACGGGATAGACTGCCTATTCATCCCCCGTGAAAATCATAAGTGTGTCATTTTGCTCGCGGCGCTGCAACAGTGGCAATGGTCGACAAAGTAAAGCTTTGGCACGCCAAATCAAGAGATCCGAGTTCGAATCTCAGTGAGCGAATCTTTTTTTTANAAGAGATCCGAGTTCGAATCTCAGTGAGCGAATCTTTTTTTTATTTTTTTTTTTGTTTTTTTGTTTATTTATATCTCTTGTGTAATTTTTAAATTTATTGTTTTAAAAAGAACAAAAAATTATTTATTTTTATTTTTTTATATTTGAGTATTAGGTTTTTTCCAAATCAAATTAAATGTATGTACAATTTTCATTTTATATTTAAATTGAAATAATTATTTAAATTAATTTACTTACTTTACTTTAACAACCTCCACGCGCACTCGAACCTGAGATCTCAGAACCAGAATCGGCAGTCTTCACTCGACGCCACAGCCGACATTTGTGAAGAAAGCAATTAACCACGTTTTAGTTTTGGTTATGCCTATTCAAAGACAGATGTCGCTGATCGCATAAGTTGTTCGAAATCGCCGAAATGGTAGGCCATCGCTTTAGCACATACTGGTTAATGAACTAGTATTTATACTGGCTGGTTTGGCATTTCACTGCGGAGAACTGGTATAATTATAGTCCATGACAAACTGGTATGACTCTCCCATTTAATACCAGTTTTCGAACTAGAATTTCTACCAACTAGTTTACTTTTTTCTGCGTGGAACTGGTATAATTATGGTTCATAACGAACTGGTATGACTTTAATCCTTAAATAATAGTTCATGAACTGGAATTTGTGCATACTGGTTTAGCTTTTCACAGGGTGGTTAATCATTCGTGACGATAAATACTGGAGACCATGGCACGACACCCTGTATGCGAATTGAAACAATGAAACCAGCCTTGAGAGTATTGAACGCGAAATACTTGGTTTCACTTGGAATATCCGATATTAATACAATTACCTAGAGACCTTTTCCAATTCTGAAAGAGTTGGTGACATTGCTCAACGTCATTTACACAGCCGTATCTGTTTCGCGGGTATACCCAATTTAGACATCGCGGTGTATGGGCAAATTCGTTTAGTGATGTCGTAAGCTGCTTTGAAGTCCACAAATATACGATGAGTGTCGATCCTTTTCGTATTATGAATACCAACTCTATGGTGCAACTGCCAAGTCTAAAGCCACACTGATAGGCCCATTAAGTTCGTTGACGGTGGGCTTCAGCCTTCAGCCCCTCACAGCCATACTTGAATTGCTGAGCTGGTAGGCCATCAGCTTTGTGGTTTTTTAGACGTTTAATTACTATTCGTTCCTCGTCATAGTAAGTACGTCATCATCGACTGGAGCTTGGGTTCATCTTTTCCACAACTTTCAATGATGATACCATTCAGTGTGGTGGAAAAGTGTTCCCTTCAATTAATTACTTTATTTTATTTTTATTTTTTTTTAAGTACGTTCCTGACTTCGGTCACAAGGTCCCCATTGTTGTTCTTACAGGAGTTCGCCCTGACCAAGGAAAATGTAAAAAATCTTCGCTTCATTGATTTATAAGTAAAAAAGAAAATGGAATGTGCTTAAAATGATCAACATGTCTAGCCCTTTGGCCAAAGTTTTGCCTTGAATGTCTACTCTACGAACTGTTTAAGACTCTTACAGAGCTTTCTTAATGAAAGGAAGCCAATTTTCTGAATTTTTTCACACCCGGCATATTTCGCACTTTTTTGTATTGGCTTCAAAAAATCTTTCTACAGTCCGAAAAATAATTCCTGAAAGTTTCCAGTTAGTGGACGAAGATACCGGAAAAATTCAATAGTTTGGCTATAGATGTCTCAAAAAAAAATCGACTACACTCACTCAATTCTAAAAATCGCGTGTGCCTTAAGGAATCATTTCCCTCCACCGATTCTAAGAATTTTTGAGCATATTATTCAATCAGCAGACACTTGAAAAAGTTTGTTAAAAAATTAGCAGGCGCCACATCAATCTATCTTCAAGATCATTTATTAAGTGCAGGTACTTTCAAGCATCAAACTATCAAAATATCAACTAAAATGTGTCGCTCCAAAAACAGCCAGTCTACTAAACTAGTGAGTCGCTGATATGGAATAAGAAATAAATTGCCTGCTGGAAGCGCATATTTTAATCAACGTGACACTTGTGATTTGAAATAAAAAATGGTATATCCCAACACTTTGGAAAAAAAAAACTATTTAAAAAGCGAAAGTAAAGTAAGGAAAAAGTGGAAGTCGCCTCGCCCCATTCAGCGTTATAGGGAATGTCAATGCTTGTATTTAAAAATGAAGAATCAGCTAACAGAGTGCTTGTGACATTTAAAAAGCAGTCAAATTTTTCAACACCAAGAAAATTTTAAATTTTGTTCCGCCAACAGCGGAAGGCGAAGTACTAAGAAAAATGCAATTAGCAGGGAGTGAAGTAAACAAAAAAAGCTGGAATTAGTGCAGATTAGGCAGTGCAGCAGGAAAGGTGGCGCACGCACAGGTTCCCCTCTGAGGAAATGCCAACCAACAGTTGATGCCGTGGAACAGATGCTGGCGGAAAATTAAAAAAAAAAAAAAAAGTTTTTCAATATTGTTTTGTATGCACTTAAAAAAGTCGAATAGTCGAAAAAAAAATCGAAACAAACGCATGCCAGAGAAGTGACTCGCACATACATACGCAGAAGAATAAGCTTTCGGAAATTTCCTAGAAGCGTACATATCGATCACGTCCATGGCCAATGCCAAGCGCAAGCTGTTGAGAAAAAAAGGCGCAAGAAAAGCAAAACAAAAACTAAACTAAAGAACTTAAGGAAGGCATCAAAGCAGATTAGTGCCTCTTGTTTTTTTGCTTGCTTTTGCTGCAGCCCAAAGCAAGATAAATGGCACGATGACGAGCGTTCAATTAATCTTACATAGTAGACACCTTATTTAGAAGATCTATATACGCACATACAAACAATTGTCCCCCAGAATCCACTTGAAGCGGACGTTGCCATGCTTGAGTGCCTCAATGACAACTTAACAATCGGCGCTGACGCACCCTCGTCTGCAGTAGCATCGGCAGCAGCAGGAGCATCATCGCACCAAAATTCTACCTGCTGCCACACTTACGCTTCAGGCATACGCTAAATTTACACTGCCGTCAAGCACACGATGCCCCACGTTGCAAGTATAAGCTATGCTAGCAGCCAACCAGCCACCCACAAAAATTGAAAACAAGCAAACAATAGTAAAAATAGTGCAAGAGAAAATGTAGCAACAGCGCACCCACAATCCCCACTGTCACTGTTGTGACATTAACCCAGCAACAACAACAATAACAAAGTGCGAATGATGGACAACTTCAAATTTTCTACCTACCTTTTCATGAACATGTCACGTTGCATGCAACAAAGCGAGCAAGCGGCAGCTGATCATAGCTTTGAGTTTCTTTCAATTGTTTGTCTATCGATCTGTTCATGATCATTAAAACATTTGCCCGTGAACGTGACAAAACTTCAAAACACAACATAGACAGCAACCAAAATAACATCAACTTAACAACAAAACAAAAACAAAAACAAAAGCAATTACAATGGCAACACCAGCAATCCGAAACAAGTTGCTGCTTGCCATTGTAGCGGGTGAATTTGAAAAATAAGTTGAAACAGAGCAGGCAAGGCAGCTAAAACGCTTTTAAATTAGCTGTGAAAGGAATGTTTTTTTTTTTTTTTGGAGGCTGAAATGTTTGGTGTGGCGTCATTGTACATACATACATATACATATGTTCGCTATTGTTGTTATATACTATTTACCTGCATAATTGTTGCTGTGTTGGTATTTTTGTTTCTCTAAAATTTTTTTTGGGGGGTCCGCAATGGCGACAGCCAAAGCATCAGCAATTCCAACAATCCATTTCGCATAAATCAAGTAAATGTTTTTCTTATACATAGAATTTCAATGGCTTTTCGAGGGCGTAAATAAGTGGACTTATTTTTGAGGACAGCGATGCTTAAACTTTTTCAAAGCATTAATTTAGTATGGCAATCAATTTTCGTTCGAAAAGAGAACTATCGCCGCAGAACAGCCATTTAAAAGCCTCAACAAAAATATACGCAAGTGGTAGTACTCTCTCGACGATAGTCAAATCCATAGAAGACTTAGATCCCACTAAGTCAGAATTGAACGTAACTACGCTGTCCAAAGGGCATTCACTTTCTTCCCCCGCCAGCCCTTGTTGATCCAGCGTAGGATTCTACGAGATATATTGTCAATGAATACTGAGAGTCAAAGCTTGGAAGCCGTAAGTGATCTTCCCGTTAGCAAGGCAATTATGTCTATGAAAGTACAAAGTCTTTCGTAGACAAATAACAGCGCACCACAGCCTCTCGAAAAACAAAAGTCATTCGTAAGACAGTTGTCAATTCTGGCAACTAAATATCTTAAAAGCCCTTTACTGTCTTTCGAAAGACGAATTGAAAGATCTGCTAGCGAGGAGGTCTAGCGTTAAACTGTTCGCCTTTTAAAAATTAAATTAAATTGAGTTAAACAAAAAAAACATATGTATTTCTTTAGTCGATAAAAATTAATAAATGAATGAAAATTAAATTAGAAAAAAAAATATTATCAAAAAAGAAAAAAAACAGTACTGAAATTAAATTAAAACTATTTTTATTGAAAAGGACAAAAAAATATCAAATAAAAAAAGATCCTACATGAAATAAAATAAATATATTTTTGCTTTTTAAATTAATTAATTCCAAAAATCAAAAGAAAATTAAAATTACAAAAGAGTAAGAAATTGCATTAAAAAGAGAAAAAATAAAA
Organism: Rhagoletis zephyria; assembly: GCF_001687245.7. Classification (NCBI taxonomy): domain Eukaryota; kingdom Metazoa; phylum Arthropoda; class Insecta; order Diptera; family Tephritidae; genus Rhagoletis; species Rhagoletis zephyria. The sequence continues at coordinate 17,154 of NW_016166389.1, read as the reverse complement.
TATTTTTCCAAAAAGTAGGTAAATGAATTTTCAAAATATATATCGTCACCTGAAATGCAGAACTACGTAACAAACATCGTCGCTGAAATTTAAAAAGTCATAACTAGTAAAAAATTCAAAATTCAGTTTTTTATTGGTTTGATGGATTTCATCGAAATACAACTCCCACATCATTTTCTGAAAAATAAATAAAAAACATTAGTCACGACTTTTTCCATTTCAGTTACAATGTTGTTACGTCTTTTTGCATATTTTTCTTTTTACACAACAAAATCTAAAACTTAAAAGAAAATTTAACTTAACAGCTAAAAAACTAAAAAAATAAGTGCTTAAAAATTAAATGATATCAAAAAATATTCCTTTCAAAATAATAAAAAACTAACTATTAAATAAAGTTAAATTAAGAAAAAATAAATAAATAATTTAAAAAAGAAAAAATGCAGATAAAATGTATTTTTCTTTTTTACACAATAAAATCTAAAAATTAAAAGAAAATTTAACTTAAAAGCTAAAAAAGGTTTTAAAAAAATTAAAAAATACATAAACAAAGTTTCTAAAAATTAAGTTAAATTAAAGAATAAACACATATATCCTTTTTAAAAGTAAAGAGAGAAATTAAATTAAAAAATAAAAAAGTTGCAGATTAAAAAAAGAAAAAAAAAATTTATTTAAAAAAAATATGTATATTTTCCTTTGAAGGCATTGCCTTGATAGGCGGTATTTACAAATCTGTGGTCTTAATATTATTTAACAATTTTACGATTTTTATGCATAAATCTCGATGTATGGAGTTCATGGTTACCAAATGTCATTCTTTCCATAACGGCGATTTAGGCGGTTTTGCAACTGGTCGATGGGCGGCGGTTTTGCAAAAACATCGAAAAAATTAAAAATATGTATATGGGTCATTCCATACAATATTTACACCTCAACATTCTTCTTTTGGGGTGAAATATATTTTTTCATATTCTCTATCGAAAAAAACACCAATTTTTTTATTTCGTCATGATATTCGAAAATCTCAACAAAAAAATCCCAAAATTTTTAATTCACGGAGAAGTAAATATTGTATGGAATGACCCATATATTTCCTTTTAAAAATAAAATATCTGAAAAATAAACTGAAAAGAAAAAGTAAAATAAAAAAATAAGAATTCGCTGTGACTTGACATCAGTGTCACCAATACATTATGATTGCCACCGGCTGCCTACTTTGACCAGTACCAACTGAAAAGCCCTTTATTTGAATAAAATTTTTATTGTGTGATTTGATAGCAATTCGCCTATCTGGAGGCAATATATTCCAGCTTACAGTAATTTTGCAAATTTCATTTACTCATTAATTTGTTTTCAATCTTTTTCACAGGCATATCGAATTTCTTTGCCAATTCCCCTAAATTAAGTGTATGCGTGTATTTAAATGCCCTTTTGGTAATTATTTTTCCATTTATTTCAATCAAGGCATCAATTTAACAGAATATAATACATACAAACACCATTCAGTACACATTCAATATTGCAATATTAAACCAATCGACTACTACAGACTAAAACAAATTCATTCATTACCCATCAACGAATCACACAATAACTGGGAAATGATTGTCACTGTCGTACACGTATACATACGTAGGTATGTATGTCTATAAGTAATAGCAAATATTTTGTACGCAACTCCTCAACTTACTTTTTAATGCTTCATTTTCGCTTAAGTGCCTTGACAACGATGCAACTCTAAAAATCACCAGCATGGAAGAAATTTGTTTTCGTTAGTAAATCTTCCCATATCCGCGTAATTTCAATTTGTTAGAGTATTTACATACATTCAACATATGCACACATGTACACAGACACTTGATGCTACCAGCAGCACCACCGAAATCAACCCAAATTTACACCATCAATGAGTTGGTTGATGGCTGACAAGAGCGAAGGCAATAAGCAATAAGCTTAACAAACTCAATGTTATAAATTATTGAATAGAAATATTTATTGTATTTACTATATGCCGTCCATCATTTTTCAATACATCAGTGTCCGTTTCGAGTGCGAATAAAATTGTAATCGACCTTTNTGTTATAAATTATTGAATAGAAATATTTATTGTATTTACTATATGCCGTCCATCATTTTTACAATACATCAGTGTCCGTTTCGAGTGCGAATAAAATTGTAATCGACCTTTTCGCGCTAACGCGTGAGAAAATGTTGCAGCAATCAATGTTGGGTAGCAATTAATTCAATAGTAGAATGCAGCGATTCACTCAATGATGCTGGCCTCATCGACACCAAGTAGTCAGCAGCCCTATTGTGGAAGTGTGTATGTGTGTACATACATACATACATCAGCTAAACTACCCTTCTTTTAAAGTGAACATGTAACAGAATACAATCAACAGTGGCTTTACAAGGAAGATCATGTGGGGTTTTGGGACTCTTTATAAGAATCGGATATTTTTGAGTCCTTTCAATAAACAATTTAAACATAGGCAAATCGCTTAGGCTGTAACAGCGCCAAATAAGAGGAAGCAGCTGTAATTTTTTGCATAATATAAGAAAAATGTTTGACTAACGTGGTCATTCTGGCTAAGAGAGTAAAAGTCGTTAGACAAATGAAAGAGAGATGACNTTTTGCATAATATAAGAAAAATGTTTGACTAACGTGGTCATTCTGGCTAAGAGAGTAAAAGTCGTTAGACAAATGAAAGAGAGATGACATAGAGATAATTCGAAAGACTTTGTTATTCTAGCACAAAAAAGCTCTCTAATTCGTTTTTTATTTAACTGTTTATTTAACTTTAACACTGTTTATTTAACTTTAACTCTTTTTTAATTGCATTTAATTTTTTAACTTATTTTATGTTTTTATAATTCTAATTTTTTTTCTTGATAATTTTTTTTTATTTTTAGATGTTCTAATCGGGCAGCGGATTTTTATCTATTTTTTAATTTAAACTTTTTTGATATATCTTGGAACGAATTTCTGTCATCCCTTGTCAAATTAGGTTTGGAGACAAACGGGTTTCGTCGTTGTGTCATTTTCAGGGTCATTTTCCGTTGTGTTAAACTTTTTTCTTTTTTAATGACGTTTACTTTTTTTAAATTTATTTTGTGTTGTTTTTTGATCAAATTTTTTTTCTTGATTTAATTCTCCTTTAATTGTTTAGCTGTTATTCTGTTAACAAGAATACTTTTTTTAGTATTATTTAATTTTTAGGAACTTTTTTAAACTAATTTTTTTTCGTCTCTTAGTTTATTTTATTTCTATTTCTGCTCTTTGTTGTTTATAAAGAGAAATATTTTTTTGATCTAATTAAATTTTTAGAATTTTTTAAATTTACATTGGGTTTGTATTTGAAATAATTTTCATTAAATTTTTAGATTTTTAAAACAAAAATATTAAACTTTTTTTTTAATGTTTTACTATTTTCTTTTTAGATTTAATTTTTTTCGCTTTTCTAATTTAATTTTTAGATTTTATGTTTGTAAAAGGAAACACAATTTTTTTTTCATTTGATTTTTAAAGATATTTTTAGATTTATTTTCATTTTATTTCTTTTTTCATTTAATTTTCTATTATTTACTAGTTTTTCTTTATTGTAATATATAATAGTTTCATTAAAAAAAAACTTATTGCTTTAATTAGACTTTTGAAAGACAGTAAAGAGCTTTTAAGATAGTTTCCAGAATTGACAATTGTCTTTGAAAGACCGAGGTCAGTTGAAAGACAGTTGCGAGAATTGCCCTGTAATTAAAGTATTTGCAAAAATATATTGACTCCAGCGCCACCTATGAGGCACACACACAGAGCGAAGCAAATAAATCCTGAATTTGAGTCAAACGGATTGGATTGTATTGGGTACCTTAGATTTCTGAGTCCGGTTGAGTGAACTGGACCCTTCGTGTAGAGAAAAATTGACAATTACGAAAACAGCAATTCCAAATATCGTAGAAGTATGGGGCCTTCTCGTTGGAAAATGTTTGCACCCACACGTTGCCTAATTTGACCTAGTGACTATCAGCTATAACACGCCTTCAAACACCTCTTGACTCGACCCTGCAAGCCAACACACAGATGATATGGTGCTGGTTAAAGTGCTCAACATCCAACCAGTGGGAACTACATGCCAAGGCAGTAGAAATTTTAGGAGCTCAGGTACATAGCTTCTGGTAGTGCTACCGGTATCTGCACTCTTTTCCACTTATTATTGTAATGATGACCTAGAACCGAAACTGCACTGCTGGTATCCCATTTTCGTCTCTGATAAGTCATGAAATGGACCAGTGCACCTTAGTGAAGTTGAATAAGAAGACGCATACGAAGACGAATAATATGTTGAATACGAAGCCGCATGCAAATAAAAAATTAACTATAATAATAATACGAAGTGCAATACGAGATGCATACGAAGTCTAATACAAAAAAAAAGTTGAGGGGAAATACGAAGCCGATTACACAGGCGACTTCGAGTTAAAACACGAGGTCGCAAACAAAGTTGAATACGAAGACGAATGGGAACTTGAATACGAAGCCATATATAAATAAGAAATAAAATACGAACACTTAAGTGGAATACGAAGACGAGCAAAAAAATATACGAAGTGCAATACAACGTGGTCGAAGACGAATACAAGTTCTAATACCGAGACTTAAGCATAATACAAAATTTCTGCACTAAAGGATGCCTATTAACTCGTTCAGGGTAATTTACAGTTTCTAATTTAGAAAACGGACGAACATGACAGCTCCACTTAAGGCATTTTAGAGTTATCCAAAACGTACCGAAAATAGGCGAACTAAACTGCAGCAGTTAAATAACTTTGATCGCTATGATTTTTCAAGTCAAGATCAGAATTCGCTTGATATCTTTTTTTCTCCCTCCTGTACTAGAGTGCTTGCCACACCACTGTCAAATGATGTTCTTATTTTTATGTATTTTGCTGATTTCCACACTCGAACTCCGATGAACAATTGCAGAGAAAATAATTTACCCACGCTTTTAGTAGTTTTCAATTTCTATTTGATTGTACATACATATGTATGTATGTAGATATGTGCGTACGGCTGTATGTTTGTATGTTTCTAAGTTGATTTACTTGCCATAGTTCCGGCGGGCGCGGCGGTCAGTGCGTCTTGTTTGTTATCGTGGCATCAAGACAAACCACCTCAGCACCATTGCATTTTCATTCAATCAACCTCATCCATCCAACGCGGCGCATATTTATGCGCCCAGTCCAGCTTAAGGGATGATCCGCTGCAGCATTTCCCTGCTGGCATCCATTACATATTTGTTGTTTTAAACACGTGACAACCGCCGTCGCTTTGGTGGCCATCATAAACTTGCTTAGCTTGCATTTTTGTTAGAGTCGAGTGTAATCGTAGTAGGTTGTTCGACAGTGAAAAAATCCTCCCACGGGATTCAATTTATGCGCATTTTTCCATAGAAGAATATCGCTTGATTACGTATAACCGACCAACCAGCCGTTTGCCACCGAAAATATACGTCGTTGATATTTCTCGATACGCTCATTTATTTGATTGTTGGTATGTACATAGTATTTGTACGCTTGGTGGCTTGTTTGTTGTGAATATTGGTGGGTGCTGGCAGTGGTTGCAGCTTCTATTGCTTGGGCCTTTGTGGCTGTTTGCTGTCGTTGCTTTGTATTGCAATATCATTATAACATATTTTACCACTCAACATTTGCTAATGTAGAAATTTGTTCTGGTGTTTTTATGTTTTTTTTTTCGCCGCACTTCCTGCTATTCCACACCACACACACACCAGTTCGCATCCTTGTTTACCCTTGCGCCATTGCACCATTGTGTCTTTGAAATTCGAGCTTAGTTAAGTGAGAAAGCCTTTTCTCTGCGTTTGCTATCATAAAGCGCATCAATTAAGCCGACAGCCGCTTCACCCGCTTTCAATTCAGTTCGCTGTTGGCGTGGCAACCCCGGCTTCCGGGTGTGTTTGTATGTGTATACTTGTGCTTGACTGCATAAGTCAAATGCGACTGAGTGTTTGTGGGTGTGCTTTTTGCCGTTTTCATTTCCTCTGAGATTTCTAATTAAATAAATTTGATAGCGTATATAATGCTCGCTTAAGTCGAGATTTTTATGGCTGCAATTTTTGTATTGTTGGCTTTATTGTAGGTACTTACTGAATGAAGTGCATGTGTTTACTTACATATATTGCGACAGGTTGTGAGCTTAATGAAAGGTATGTAAGTGGAGGAGACGTATAAAAAACTTCTGTAGGCAGATGTGAAGAAATTAGTTTTCGTGGGAAAATTAAAAAAAAAAAACATCAGTTTGATCATTTACACAATAACGATAGCCATTTAAATATGCAAGAGAAAGAAATACTGTGTAGGATAGTTATGTGCTACTACGGACCCTCACAAACTATAGTACGAGCAACTTTACTGGTGGTCTTATGAATTGCGCAGCCATATTTAGAGACTTTTAACGAAAATTAAATTTAACTTGACGACGACGACGATATTCGAATCATTGACATTGAATTCTAATGCTGTATAATATAGTACTAATTTGGGTGATTTATGGGAAGGAAAATCGAAAAACGAAGTTGGCAAAAAAAGTTCACACACGATATATGTGCGTATGGAAGTCTGATATAAATAATAGAAAATCGCTCCCCAATTGTTAGAAGATCACCTGGAAGAATGCTGAGCTTGTACAAACATGCCCCTGTTTTCCGGCCTTTAATAATCAGTGGACGTATCCGTCTCATTTCCTAACAAGACTGCACTATTCGGTATACTTTGCATTTTTGCACATTGTAAACTTAATTAAAAATAATATTTTGAAATTTTAAATGTCATCCTTACATGTCAATTGCGCTCCTTTTGATTTAAAAATAAAATGGGATTTCACTTTTTTCATATAAGCATATTAATTATGTGTCAGCGTTTAATAATTGGATCTCTTCAGGAACCTTTAATCGATCATCTCTATATCAAGGGCCAATAGTAAAAATTTGCACAAAATTTCACAATTAAAAAAAAATCGATATAAATTCAACCATTGGTTTAAAAAAATCATTCATTTTTGTTGTGTATTTTTGGTGACAAAAATTTAGTCATTGGGATTTTTCTCATGTTGGGTTCGCGGCGAGTGCGAAGGATGCCGGTGTCCTCAAATACGTGCAGGCTTGGTGTGAGGATCAAAAGCCGCAGATTGCTGATGTCGTAATTGGCTTGGAGTTTAACAACCGTTTTTCATATTTATTTTTATTTTTTTATTCCGAGTAAGGAAGAAGTTGTGTAATTCGAACAAACGCTGTAAACCTTCGGATGCCCAGCAACAGGTTCCCCAGGGAACCATGACGTTTTAAATGATGCGGCATTTTAATCCTGTTCGTAGCCGTAAGCTCTGGTAGCTAGTGCTCCTTTTTACCATCTTACCTTCCTTTTATTAGCTCGGAATGTAATTATGTAATATTGATGCGCCTAAAAGATGCAGCGATTTCTGTTCTCAGGTTACATACCTGATGACAGTACGAATGGCAATTACAATAGGGAGGTTTTAGTTTTTTAAACTATAATTTTATTACGATGCAACTTTACAAATATCCGGAAGCAAATATGCGACCATTTCGTTTATTATTTGTGAAATAATAATTGTATTATTATTTTTCATTTAATAAATAAATAAATAATTCTTTTCGACCTAAATGTCGCAGCCTTTGTGACATCCATAAATGGAAGAAAGGTGCGAAGTTATTAGAAATCAAATTATATCAGTCAATATTTTGAATGAAGCGCCATCTAGCGGGACTATTTTTTGTAAATATATTTCCTATTATGTATCTAATACACGTCGGAAATTTTTTTCGAAATCGGTCCATAAATGCAGGCTTTCAAAATATTCCGACCCCGGCGTCACCTAACGGGTATTTTTTTTTTTCAAAAATATTCTTGCATATGCTACCAATATACATGGAAAAATAAACCAGATTCTAGCATAACTAACACGGATATATCACTTTTAATTTATGACCATAAAGACCCTCGCCTGGAAATGCTCATATAAAATATTATACTTATGGAATCACGCACATTTTTTGAAATCGTAATTATACAGTCTATTAGAAGTACATAACTCAAAAAAAATCTAGAGTCAAAATCGTGGGCGCTATGGTTTTCCTTCCCCTAAATCGCCGAAATTACGCACTATGCGGCGTGCTCCACTTCGCCTTAAAAGTATTTTTGTGTTGTTTTATACGCGTTTAGTAATATTAAATTTTTAAATCCAATTTTTCAAACAGGTGGCAATCCTCCCAAAAAATGTTTTCGTCAGTAAAATTTCCTAAACCTCTTTGTTTTGATACCCATATCGCAACATTTAATTTATCTTATCAATTAAAGTAAATTAAAATTTTCAAACATGTGGCAACTTCCACAAAAATAGTTTCGGCAGTAAAGTTTCCTAAACCTCTTCGTTTTGATACCCATATTGCAATATTTAATTTATCTTATCAATTAAAGTAAATTAAAATTTTCAAACATATGGCAACTTCCAAAAAAATATTTTCGGCTGTAAGCCTTCTTAAATCTCTTTCTTTTGATAGCCATATTTCAATATTTTGTTTATCTTATCAATTTACTTAAACGGAGATTTTCAAACAGGTGGCAACTCTCTAATTTTTTCTTTCTATATTTTAAGTGAGAACACTGGCAATACATCGGTGAAAACTGCATTCAATGCCATTGCATCAGTTTTAGAGTGACAAACATACAGACAAACGGACAGACTGAAAATATTCTAAAAAATTTTGATTTGGCTTCTACTACTCTAATAAAGATCCGTCATATTAATTTTTTCTTTAATAGCAATTTTAGTAACCGGGTTGTTTCCATCTGTGGTCAGTAGCATCACGGGTGAACTTTAGCAGAGCTAGGCGGTTTATTTGAGCAATGAGGTTTGAAGTATATCCAGAGAAAACAGAATTAGTGCCCTTTACGGCCAGGAAAAAGGTTCCCAGCTTTGAATTACCAAAGCTGAATGGACAAAACCTACGATTATCTAAACAAGCATTGCATCTGGCAGTCATACTGGATACTAAGCTTAGTTGGAAAACAAATATTGCAGAGAGAGTAAAGAAAGCGAACATTACTCAGTTTTCCTGTAAGCAGCTTTTTGGAAAAACTTGGAGTCTTTAACCAAAAGTGGTACTCTGGATATATACAGCGGTTCGTTCCCTGGTATGGTCGACTGCCTTGAAGAATTAGGCAAAGTTCAGAGGACAGCATGTATCGGGACCACGGGGTCAATGAGAAATTGCGCTGCAAACGTCCTCAATGTTATTGCAAACCAATTTCTTATTGACCCTCACATAATACTGGATTTATGTAAAGAAAGAACGATCAGATATAGCAGTACAATTTCTCAATTCCCACCTAAGATGAGACTGACTACCGATTACAAACGACATGAAGTTTCACAGGCCTTTCGGGGTCGTTCTACCGTCGACAGCCGGCTGGGACGGGGAACTTGTTACCGTCCGTAAACCGATGGCTCCAAAATGGAACGCGAAGTTGAAAATAATCTATGCAAGTTTTTTAATTTAGTAAGAAGAATTAAAGACAAACCCAGAAAAAGTGTACCAAAAGGATCAGAATGTCGACCAAAAGCTATTGAGCCACGTCCGTCTGTCTGTCTGCCTGTTTGAACGCAACGTTATCGAGATATCCGACTCAAATTTAATTTAGATTTTCGCCTACAAAACCGCCTCCGATTTATGGCGTGTGCCTTGATTTTGTCACTCAAAGCGGAGGACCTACGGTTTTAAGCCGAATCCGAAAGGCGATTGTATTTTTATGAGAAGCTGTTTTTCATGGCAGAATACAGGCGGAGGTTTGCCATTGTTTGCCGAGGGACGACAGCTATTCGAATATTTGTTTTTTTTTTTTGTTTTTGATGTTAGTCGGAACCTAGTGCGCACTTCTAACCACTACACCACAGCGGCCGCATCGGCCCAAAACCTGAAGCCTTTCCGTGATTTTACTATTCACCATTCTTTACTAAAATCTTTTTCATCTCTACTAAATCGGTTTTATCATGGAACCACAAATACATGAGTCTAATTCGATCCCTAGGGACTGCTGATTTCAGAAAACAAAAAATTTAACAACGAAATTATATACATATGTACATACATGTGTTTTTATGTTACCACCCTAAACGACCGTAAAACCTCAAAAACATAAACCAAATTTTATAGTCGTGCAAAACATGTTGTTCAAAATGGTTTTATGACAAAATGAAATATTTTTTTCAAATGGAATTGTTGTCACTAAAGTTTCTAAATTTTCGGCTTTATGGATGCAATTTAAAAACAATAAAAATGGATTTAATACTAAAAGGTGACACTGCAGTGTAGAAAATTCAATGTAGACATTTTATTTGGCTTGACAAAAGCACAACATAATCTTTAAAAATTTCGAATTTTTCATCAACAACAACTCATTCCATTTCCGTAAATTTGCCTTAGATGCGACTGCCAAACGACAAAAATGTTAATTATGACGGCAACGAAGCGTAACGTGAAAATGTTTTGTTATCTAGGGTATTTGTGGCATGCGGCATGCGGCATGCGGCATGTGGCATATGGCTTGTGCGCGCACCACGGCAACCCATTGCCTTCATATTTTCATATGAGTATAGCAGCAATGCACAGCTACATACATACATACATACATACATATAAAATACTATGTAGTCCACTACTCGGTATGCAAATAATCAGCTCGGCAGCCGTCTCGGCTTGACAGTCGCACAGATGCGCTATCTGATGTGCAGCAGCAACGCAACTTTGAAGCTTTTGTGGTAGCTCTTGTGGCATGCGCCAGCATATGATAATCAAAATTTTATTTATGCAATTCAATTCTATGCAACATTGAGTGAATTTTCAATGATTTTGCGCGCATGATTGAACGTCACGTCAATGGCGATAGCGATAGCGATGATGATGAGGGAGTAGTGGGAGAAGTAGCAACGCCAGTGATCCAAAACGGGCTAGCGATCACTAGCCACACCCAAAAAAAATATATTAAAATATTTTCAAAGGTAAGAAGAGTGGCTAAGGCAATTAAGTGCTTATATGTATCCATACGAGTAATTCAATTTTCAAATGTGCTATCTCGCCCCACTTGCTTTCAAATAGAATGAAACAGGGGAATATTCAAAAGAAAATATATTTTCTTCTGCCCATTTTGGCTGCCTCTTTCTCCTTTGCATAGGTTGTGTTGATCATTATATACTCATTATTGTCACTTTACTTGCTGTTGTACCTCTTCCGCTGCTCCTACACATATGTATGTATTTAGTGCATTTATGCGCATTCCATTTGGACTATGTCTTAAGTGAGTTTGCTGCCTTAGCTTCTGTAGAGCAATTGAAATAACCATAAAATAACAAAGCGGCAGGTGATCGATATTTCTAGATCGCGCCCACCATTTCCAGCTTCTTCCCCATCGGGTTTCGAAATACACAAATATTTCTATTTTAAGTGGCGTATGTGCATTGGTGAACGCTGGCTATTTGAGTGCTAGCCTTCAAGAAATGTATCGTTGAAAATATAGCAATGGAAAATTATGTGTTTCAAATGCAATTAATTTAAGAAGAAAGCAAAGAAGAACAATACTTGACAGCGAGGAAGCTTATACTTCAATTCAAAACCTTTTCACTTTTTTATCATCATTGAACATGGCCATGACCTGACTAGCTAAGAACACTCCCTAAGATAAATGGGAAAATTCCGCAAGTTGATGGTATATACCAAAATTAAATCCTCTTCCAACCTCCCTTAATCCATATGTCCCAAAAATTGGGCTTCCTGCTCTTGTGAAAAGCGAGCCTAAAAAAAGCAAAAATAAATAAAACTGTTTTCAAAATTTAAGGGAAAAATATTTTTTTCTTTTTAAAACTGTGAAATCAAAAAACCAAAAGATAATTAAATTAGAAAAAGACAAAGAAAAAAATAAATCAAAGAAAATAAAATAGTATCTACTTAAAACTTAAATAAAATAAAAACAAAAATGTTTTGATTTTTAAAACAAAATCTAAAAACTAAATTTAAAAAAGATAAACAAATTTAATTAAGAACTAACTAAACTCTAACAAATAAATGAAATATATATATATATATTTTTTTAATAATAAAATCTAAAATAAAAAGAAAATTAAATTGAATAAATAAAACATATTTAATTTAAAAATAGAAAAAAACAATAAAATACTTTTTTAAAAATTCAATAAAATTAAAATATATACATTTTACTTTTTAAAACATGAAAATCTATAAAAATTTAATTAAATAAGTTTATAAAAGTTAGATTAATTTAAAAATATATATAGTACTTATAGTTTTCTTTTTAAAACAACGAAATCTAATAATAAAAGAAAATTAAATTAAAGAAAGAAAAAATTATTTACAAACATGAGGATTCTCTTCCCGAGGTTTAGAACCCGGTTCTCTCGAAATGCACACCAGTGCTTTGCTCACACGGTGGTGCGGTGTAGTGAGTTGTAGGAAATTCTGTGCTATGCACACAAAGGACACATCGTAAGCGCAGATCAGTCGATAGCACTCTCCACGAAGTGATCGGTACTATTAAATGATCACTAGAATACAGGGAACTGCCTACGCCGAGCACTTTAGTATACTGATCTCCGGAAAGTTTTTTGCAAACAATTAGTGAGCTGGTGTATCGGCACTGAGCAGTGTTGCCAACTGGGCTATATGAAATGGACTAGGAGTTAATCCTTCTAAACCGAACTTGTCAAGATAACAAGTAAGAAAGCCTAAGTTCGGGCAGAGCCGAACATTAAATACCCGGCGCACGTATTAAATATATGTTTTTCGCCTTACCGAAAGCTACGGCTATATGGTAAGCCGGGGCGTATCAATTTTGAGTAAATTAGAGTCCTTAGATTTCGAAATTTTGAAGTTTCAAGCAGTTCTGAAATTTACCGTTATATGAGAAGCGGCCGTTATTTTAGTCCGATTTCAATAATTTTCAACGGTTTGCTTATATGTGGCAAGCACAATAACCACACCGAGTTTGGTACAAATTGGTAAAACGGTTACTGAGATACATATATGTGATCATAAGTGGGCGGTGCCACGCCCATTTTCCAAAAATTTATCACAAGCGTATTTCTTGGTAAAGAATTGTTGCAAGCATCAATTTTGAATAAATTAGCTTCAATATTTACTGATTTATCGAAGATTTTGTATTTCTCTAAATTACCGTTATATGGGATGTGGGCGTGGTTATCGTCCGATTTTAAAAATTTTAGGCGATTTTGTATGCTGTACGAAGGCCGACAACTGTGCCAAGTTTGGTAGAAATTGGTACAGCGGTTACCAAGATATACACATGTAACCATAAGTGGGCGTGGCTACGCCCATTTTCCAAAAATGTATAATATTATTATTTTTTGTCAAAAAATTATTGTAAATACCAATTTTGAGTGATTTATCTTCAGTAGTTACTAAAATATCGCAGTTTTCGTATTTCTGGAAATTACCGTTATATGGGAAGTGGGCGTGGTTACAGTCCGATTTCGCCCATTTTCAATAGCAACCTACCTTGGATTAAGGGAAACCTACATACCAAATTTCGTTGAGATATCTCAATTTTTGCTCGAGTTATCGTGTACACGGACAGACGGACAGACGGACAGACGGACGGACGGACGGACAGACAGACATGGCTTAATCGATTTCTTTTTTTATCCTGATCATTTATGTATACATTTGTCTATATCTATCTCGATTCGTTTTGGCTGTTACAAACAACCGTTATGTGAACAAAATTAATATACCCTTGTGCACAAGTGCGCTCGGGTATAAAAATTCCAGGATTCCCATTACCAAAGCTAGAAGAAACACGAAATACTTAGGTGTTATACTTACCTCCACACTTACTTGGAGGCGCAACGTGGACGAAAGGCAAAAAGGGCCTAGCGGCGTACTTTACCTGTAAAAGGGCTTTCGGCAAAAGCTGGAGGCTCTTATCGCTAATCAACCAACGTATATAGTTACACCACAGTCATCCGGCCGATTATAATCTATGCAGCGCTGGTCTGGTGGAAAGCACTGGATAAAAGAAGCAAATAGAAAATAATTGAAAGACGTCGTCAGAAGCGCGCCACAGGAAGGGCCGTTAGATTGAGGCATTCAAAATTTGGGAAGCAAAGACCAACAACGGGCACGCAGAGGTCTTGAATGTTATTAATAGCGAACGACGTAATGGAATTAAGGCCGACTTAGACGCCGAAACTGATTACCTCACATCATCCTGGGTCTTTAGATATTCATACTTTTTTCAACGAGGGAAGATTGCGAATGCGGCCTACTACCGATAAATGATGGTAGATAGATCTACACCGATCGCTCAAAGATGGAAAAGAGAGTCGGCTCGTCTCTGTACTCCAAGGACCTTCCGATAAGGTAATCACATCAATCAATTCCATTGACTTTCAGGTGGAGATCTTTTATTTCTTAGAATTGTTTTGTGGAAGATGTTAGTTTTACTCCATATAAAAATAAATTGTGTTTGTTCGTTATATTGAAGCAAAAGCGAAAAAAAAATTTTAATTAACGGTAATTTTTAGACATTTGAAACTTGCACTTTATTCAACTAGAATTCAATAAAACTGCATACTCAAAATATTTCCCAGAAATGTAATTAAAAAGCTGGAAATTTTTACGAAAGTTTGCTGAATTTTTCAATATTCAATATTGTCTGTGTACAAAACTTTGAAACTTTTTCCGACAAAAAATAAATAAAATAAACATCCGAACGTAAAATTGATATTTCCGGTTTGTATAATATTGTACTATGACAACTAGACAACTGTCACGGCTGCCAACATAAAAATACAAATATTTACATAGCGGCAATAAACTCTCACCGTCAATAGACTTCCGCAAATTGTTTGCATTTATGCGTTATCAACTCTCAATGAATCAATAAAAAAGGGGAACCAAGTGTAAAAGTCTAAAAACACAAACATTGTACTAAATATGAATACATACTTATGTAGGTAAATATGTGAATATGCATAGATAACTGAACTGTTTATGAATCTACAAAACACTTTAGTACTTAAGATCTTTTACTGGAATATTTGCATCCCCTAAATATTTTTATTTTTTTGTGTACTTAAGTAATTAGTCATCTCTGAAGCCTCACTTGGCATCGAATGACTCGAAGCGGTCAATCCAAATAAGATTTTGGAATTCTTGCCAAAATCCGCACACATTTGTATATTTCACGATACAGAATCAGTAACGGATATCCTTAGTCAGATATCGTAGAGTTAAGACGCCATGCTTTTCAGGCGTTTAGAGCTTATCAGGCTTTCAGCGCTTTCTTACCTGATAAGCTATGTGGAGTTCTCTAACTTAAGTTTCAGATTCATATAAGCATATGTGATATGGAACTTTCTTTTATTACTTAATTATGGGAAAAATCTTATACTTAGGATATCTTCAAAAAACTTAGAGACACAGCGACCTGTATCTCTCAAAGAAAGTCCCTACCCCAGTGTGGCCAAGATACCTTTGGCTTCTCTAATGAATCCCAAAAGGATTCCGACTCTGTGGTCGCACCTTTTCGGTGCAAGTCTAATCGCAATTGTTTGTGATTGGTCAGCTACCCAGAAAGTAGCCTGATATCATTTCTATTTAGTAAGACAATGTCGTTGCTGTTGAAAGGGTAGCAGAAGAGCTCGGCATGTCTAAGTCCCCCCACCGTTCTCCAGTACTTACTGCGTTCCGGGTATACCCACTCGGTAATTATGGCTCTCGAAGAGGACCAACTGCGACCACAGTATGGTTCGGGTCGAGAAAATGCATTTAGTAATCCTTCTCATACTAACTCATCGGCGATCTCGTTGCCTTCGAATCCACAATGGCCTGGTTCCTAGAACAGTGTTGCCGTATTTTTGGCTGCCAAACGTTTTAGCGCATCAAAGCAGTCTCTAACCAGCTTCATTGTCCTGTTCAAGTGCAGGGAGCCCATTTGCCCAATCTTCGCAATCGGGGAATATCACTTCGAACTTTCTGCCCAAGCAGACCTCTTTAGTCATTTCCAACCCTGATATATTCCCAAAAATATCTGCAGGAAGCTTCTTTGCGAAGAATTTCCCGAATTTTCCCGTAACTGTAATTGCCAGGTCATCTGCGTATCCCATAACATCGTAACCACTCTCATGTAGCCTAATTAAGAGGTCATCCACGACAACTGATCTTCACTTGAGGATAGCGTCAACCCAACCAACAGTAGTAGGGTCTAGGCCTCTTTGGATCAATGCCCTTAGATTGATCCATAGGCAGTATTGTCTAAAGCCCCCTCGATGTCCAAGAAAGTACATAGAGGGATCTCCTCTACCTCGAAGACACNGGGTTCAAAAGACTCTACCGCCCACCACACCTTCCGAGAAGACAGGGGTCATCCAATCTTAATCCACCAAGAAAGCTGGGAAATGCACTTGAAGCAGGTTATTTAGAGTCTCCATGTTATCGTTTGAAAGCTGCCATCTTGCATCCTTAGGGGGCCTATCCCGTTGGAAGACTCCTTTGATAAAATTTTATGCAGACGGGAGGCTTTAGGCAACGTTTCTATTGTTTCACATTGTCACCTGCATGAATCCCTCTTCGAGCGTCTAATAGTTTTGCTATAGTCAGAGAGACAGGCCTTATACTCGTCCCACCGATGTGTCCTTTTGGACCTGTTGGTTTTGGCCTAAGGTGCACACCAGTGGCGGAGGAAGCTCCATTTAACGGGAGAGGATCAAAAGGATTAATATAATAATTCATTATAGTTGTTATTAATTACTGAATTTTATTAAAGCGCTCAATTCCTTTTATCCAAAAAAATAAACAAATTCATAAAAGAAACAAAAAAAATGGTAAAAAATTACTAAAACGGTAGCACTGTTCCACATTCTCATGGAACTAATCGCCTTGCTTAATGGCGACGAAAACTGGAAAAAATCACTACTTTGTCGTTGTGTTTGTAAATACATATGTACGACCTGACGTTCAGCCCTCTTTTCTTGTAAACCTAGCGTTTATGCTAAATATTTTGTAAACCATTATTTACGATTTTATGGCACCT
>NW_016166388.1:15201-24482 GCF_001687245.7 Rhagoletis zephyria | reverse complement strand
TAATAAAACATTCAAAAATTTTAATGTATGCCGATGATGTAAAACTTTTCAAAACATTGTCCTCTATCGAAGAAAGGTCTTTGTTAAAAGCGGATCTGAACAACGTGGTTAGTTGGTGTAATACAAACTATATGCCACTAAACCTTCAAAAATGTAAAGTTATGTGTTTCTCTCGGAGGGCTGTTCAACCAGCTGTTTATTCAATATCAAATTATAATCTGGAGCAGGTATCCAATTTTGTCGATCTTGGATCGATCACAATGAATTATTCCAAACTCAATTTCACCCATCATATTAATGTTACAGTCAATAAAGCCAAAGGCGTTTTTGCATTTGTAAGGCGATGGTCAAAAGAGTTCAAAGATCCTTATGTTACAAAAGCTATTTTTACCAGTTTAGTTAGACCTATACTAGAATACGGATCTATTGTTTGGAAGCCCCGCTACCAAGTTCATGCAGAAAGGATTGAATCAATTCAAAAACAATTCTTGCTTTTTGCATTGCGTGATTTTAACTGGGATTCAGATTACAATCTCCCCCCTTACACAAGTCGACTAAAGCTTATAAATTTGCCTACACTCCCAAGTCGTAGAGAAATTCTGGGTATAATATTTATCGTAAAATTAATGACAGGCTTGATTAATAGCCCGGCCCTCCTTGCTGAGGTAAATTTGAATGTTCCTTCTCGAGTGTCAAGACACTTTCGACCTATATTTATAAAGTCATGCAAAACTAATTTTGAACTAAACGAATCATTCCGTGGTTTATGTCAAGATTTTAACTGTCATTCCAGCACGTTTGACGTATCGGACTCGATTTTTACTATAAAGGAAACTATTATTTCCACTCTCAATAATTGAAATACTATCTTTAGCATATCCAATCAGCTGATGAATTTGATTCTGTAGCTGAATAATTTTAGATCTCGACACTTAACAAACTCCTGTTTCCACTACTCGGCACCAAGAAACTAAAAAAAAAAAGTTTCCGTACGTCATGCGGACTGCGCCCCTCGTATCGGTTGGGCGGGAATGTAGAAGAAATATCATTAATGAATATCAGGAACAGAATCGGACCAAGGTATATGGTAGAAGTGCTCTACAATTTTTGGGTTGGTTGCCGTGTAATTTTTTAATCTAGTGTTCATTATGTTCGGTACACCGTTCCAAAAAATGCTCACTTCGGCTTGGCATGAGTGTTCAGCGACCGGAAACAGCATGATTTCAAACTGTCCTACCCTAACTGCGTGAAACAACTTATCATATAACTATATCATAGTTTGAAATATAAATAAAAAATAATTATTCCTTATAATTCTGATTATTAACAAACTTTAACATCTACGTGTACTTTGTTTCTTTTGACTAACCTAGAAATTCTCGCACCTAAAGATCCGAAGAGTCAGTCTGATTGACAACTCTTAGAATTATATATATGACAAAAAAAAACTTTAACTCATAAATTCTCTTCATTCAAAGAGACCACCAATTTCCTTATAATTGCTTCACATAAACCACCGTTAAACATACCTGAAATTAAAAATTGAATGTGCTTTTAGCAGCGCCAGAAATGCATTTTACCAGCGGCAACCACAAAACCAGCATTGAAAAGCATTCGTTTTGTGCAATTCAGCGGTACCGCAGGGCGTATGAGTGACGATACAACACAGCAGATGTGAACATTTGTGAAATGCCTTTGTGGAACAATTTTCAACAACAATGCTGAATGCTGAAATTAACGTATGCAAAACAGCAACAAACAAACCACAATCAATTTAATTTCCATACACGCTTCAATTAAAGTTTATCCACTACGTCGACGACAAATGCAACTCATATGCCATACTAGGCGGCATGAAAGTCAGCTACAGAACAGTGGCCACAGCGGCTTGTGATAGCGCCACATACAGTTTTGCTGGCCCCACAGACAAATGCCAGCACTCATGCACAAACATTTGTATAATAATCTGCATGTGCATATGTACGTTCGTATGATTGCAAAAAAAAAATTCTGTCGTAATCATCGCTGGCTGAGAGATATATTTACATACGAGTATTTCAGTGCGCTGCCTTTGATGTCAGTTGCAGTCATCATTGTAATGCGGGCAGGATTCGTTGACGGATGTTGGAATTAAATTTGTTGGAGTACTGTGGTGGTATTTTAGATATCTATGTTTGGTGCACGGGCGCCCTTTGACTACTAACTGGTGAATAACTGCAATGTGCTGCAGGTTGTGCAGATTAATTTGACTATAAAATCATAAAATTAAGGTACAAAAGCAAACAGATGCACTATTTGGAATTCAATTACACTGCGATATAGCGACCACAAATATTTCTTCCTTATTTCATGCTTCATACATATTTTCAGTAATAAACTGTATGTTATATCATTAAGATGCAATGGTATTTGCACATATAAATATATAAGTATATACTTAACATATATGTACATGTCTTTTTCCTTTTCCCTTAATTAGTTATCTTCATTTGCAAGAATGTATGGAAGATCATTTTCATTCGAAAAACTTCCTCCTAATTACGTATTTAGTTGTAATGAATTACCAACGATGACATAAGCTGCGATAAAAAAAAAAAATACTTATGGCAGCAATTAATAAAGGCGTTATTCGTGTTTACTTCCCTTTCGTTTCCATAATTCATTTCTCATTCATTAGCCATTCGTATATTTTACGCTCTCCTTATTAACTCTAAGCGTTTACGTTCCTAATCTTTTTGCGTACGTAGAGACAAAAAGGAAAGTTGTAAAAGTTAGTAGCCCAGAACCCTCAAATCCTACATATTTATGAATGATTACATACGTACAAATATGTATATTCATATTTATTAACATCATTTACTTGTATCTAGATACACACATATGTATGTAGATTTGTTATCCGTTATACAAGTAATTGAAAAAGTGATATGAAATGATTTTGTAAGAGGTGTGCGTGCAATTAATACTCACGAGGCCCTGCTGTGATTCAAGATAAAGAAGAAGTAAAGACGATGGCATTATTCCTTTAAAATCCCTCTTGACGTTAAAGTTACTATACAATTTTCATTGAAATTACCATTAGAATTACTATCACCATTTCGTTTATTATTGCTACTACTTTTACAATTACCATTGCCATTACCGCTGCCAATAGAATTACTGTTACCATTACCAATTCAATTAGCATTACAAAAAGAATAATGATTACCAGTTGTATTACTATATATCTATTACCAATTCTATTACCATTAACATTAATATTACCATTTCCATTACCATTACAATTATAATCACCAGTACCTTTGTCATTAGCAAACATTATCGTCATTATATGAACATTAAAATTCCCATTACCATTGAAATTACCATACCATTATTATTACAATTAACATCATCATTATCTTTGCCATTTACCATTCCAATTACCATGACCATGATTGAAGTATTTCTTTTCCCCGTTATTTAAAACCCTGGCAATAATCGATCGAGTTATATCGATATTTTTTTTGGTTTTACCATTGAAAGCCAAAGAGAATATTAAATAAAACAGAATGCTTTGAACATGTCCACATTTTTACCAGGACTATTCATGATATTGCAATTTTTTTTCTAACTTTTCTATTAGATTAGATTAGGGTAACACTCCCCGGAGAATTTCGGATATTACGGATATAATTTTCAAATTATTGTTGCTTTTCCACAATGTTCATTTAAAATACGGCCTCGAGCTAAATATAAATTGTTGAATAGGATTTACAATTTTTTATACAGAGCTTTTTGGCAGCCCGGAGCACGAAGGATGCTTTAGTTCTTTGGTGTATTTGTCAAACTTGATTTGGAGACAACCGGTTTCGACTTTGTGCCATCTTAACCAAAACATTTTTACATCAGGCTGAAAAGTTAAGTCGAAAGACAAACATTTTTTTCCCTTCACTCAAAATCGTATGAATAGATGAGAATGTTGAGTAATTTGTATAGTGCGACTTTTATTCATCCATAGAGGGTTCTGTTTTACAATTTCCTTTGGATTGATCTCCAGGCTGCACTGACATAAATATATAAGTTTCAAAAAATAAATAAAGCTAATTACTGAATTAATCCAAACATTCCGTAAAGTATCTATAAAATTTAAATTTACCCCCGCTACAAAAATTTGCATAACAATAAGCCAATATTCAATAGCCAATCGATAAATAAATAAAATATACATACATTCATGTCGATTTGCTAGTGGGCTATGTGTTTAGACAGGTGGCTATTTTTTATCCATATGCTTGCCATAAGCTAATTAATTTATCAGAATCATAATCAATATATTTTGGAAATTAAATTTAAATTCACACACAAAAATGCTATCGAAATTTGTAAATGTGTATATAATACATATTACGCAATGAAAAGAGATATAGGAAAATTAAAATCGCGTAGAAGAAAGACATGTGCATAACAAGTAACACTAATTCAGAAAAATTATACCGGAAAGAACATGTTCTATTTTCTATTAATTCACTTTTGTTTGAAAATATTTTTAATTAAGGTTGCCACCTTTTCGATTAGTCATAGCAATCTAACTATGGAAATGTACATATAATACGCAACGACCGCTCTTTCGAATTCTAAAAATGAGTGGATAAAATTAAAGGTTTCGCCTGCAGATGTGTAAAAACCCGCCAAAGCAAGTTCCTGAAATCTTAACGAAATCTTTAGGAGTTTCTCATTTCTGTAACCTATTTTTACGAATCCTCAAGGAAAATTGTGTGAAGTGGTTGACACGAACTCGTTAAGAAATTTCTGTACGAAAAATAAAAAAAAATCTGCAAGAAATTCTTCACGTTGCAACATTATTTTCATAGCTTTACCAACTTTCTTCCAAATTTTCATAAAAGAATCGTAGTTTGCACAGTTTATTTAATTTTAGAAAATTCGGCGAAAAAGCGCACGAGATCTTTACGAATTCTTTAAAATTTCTCTACAGTTCAGAATACTCTGACATAATGGTCTGCATGGAAGATTTTATTATTTGAAGTTAGAACTTTTTTGTTGGTACAGGTTGATATTAATTTTGCTTAAAAGGAAAATCTGCCCATCTTCCATCAGAAACGCCTGGACGGATTTAGTTGATATTTGAAATATGCACCTCTGAAAACTCTAACTAATTTTTGGAATATTTTAAAGATTTTTTAAGAGTTCTGCCACCTACTTAAAAATTGGAATTATATCTTGGCTCTTCTTATTTCTAATAGACTGATTTTTTTTTCGAGTCAATAAAATGCATTATTTTATTCGCTATGTGAGATTGTCTTACCTGGACATTATTCGGTAACTAAGTATGTATATACATAGTTTGAAAACAACGCAATAAATACCTATGCACGTAAGAATGCTAATACGTATGTACATATGTATGAGTAGGCATTTGAATACCTGATATGCAATACTAAAATGTCTCTGTAATTATGCGATATTCTCGACATATAGCGCTGATAAAATGTGCAGGGCATAAATATTAGCATACGATCTAATTTTGGAAGCAATAATTTAAATGCAACGTTGTGTATACTATATATATATGGATATGTCAATGAAAAACTCGCAGCTAGCTCTTTAGTTTAAAAGTGCATACGATGACACAAAACCTTGTTGTTGACTGCTATTCGAATTTGTTGTAAATTAGCAAACTGTGCACAGTGGTCGCTGCCATAAATAGGCCAAAATAAAAAATAAAAATTTTTTAAAAATTTCTAAACCAAAATAGGCTTTGCAATATTTTTTTGTCCAAATTTCATGTTGTCATATATATTTTGTTTCCATTCTAATAGCCTGTTTCCACCAAAGGCTTAACTGCAATTAAAAACTCAGAGAAGTTCAAATAATTCCACAATGGGGTTATCGGCAAGGTTTTTTTTCTTAAGTTTTGCGTTTTTCCTTTCGTTTGCTTCTACTTAATAGGTACAATTACCCCCTTCGAGTTGTAATCTTCGTTTTTCAAACGGCATAAGCTGCAGTTAAGGCTTGGTGGAAATCATATATAACGGTGGTTTTGAAAAAGCAAGTGCAGTATCATCAATTGTTCATTTTATTTGTATAGCGTCAGCACGCTGAAAACTTTGCCCATTTTCAATACCCCGAAAGAAGTGCATGTACCAAGTTTCGTTAAGAAATCTCCATTTTACTCGAGTTATCGGGTACACAGACGGACGGACAGACAGTCACCGCTTAATCGATTTCTCTTTTCATTCTGATCATTTATGTATACATTTGTCTATATCTATCTCGATTCGTTTTGCCTGTTACAAACAACCGTTATGTGAACAAAGTTATAATACCCTTGTGCACAAGTGCGCTCGGGTATAAAAAAAGCAGATCAAAATGTCGTCTCCCTTTAATTTTTCACATGATTGTATGAGGGCATGTTCAACCCTGCCCACTTTTACATAAAATTACACTTTTTACTCTTAACAGACCTCACGGTAAAAATTTCATCACGATATGTCCGTTAAAAGTATTTTTGGCCGCTCTCCCCATATAAATGCAAACACTGTGCGGTGTTAAATGAAAATGTGAAAGCTGTATTTGGCATATTTAGCACTTTTATATGTTTATTATTTAGCCTGAAAGTAAATATATGTAGAAATATGTATATAAATTAAGCCATACCTCCTTAAAAGCCAACAAAAAAAGTTCACGGTACACCCCTGAGCCTAAAGACTTTTTGCTAGCCAATTTGGAGACTTTTTTTGGCCCAGCTTAGGGGTCGTCTCATGACATTTTTCGGGGCCACTTACATTCGGCAATACATTTTTTTTTAAATAGTGGTACTAGAATTATAAAAGTACTTTTGGGCCGATTTTGATTTACTGGCATTGAGTGGTGGGAAATGAGTTCTGGTGGATAAGTACTAGAACGGGGTACTTTACTTTAAACTCAGGGGTGAACGCCGATTTCTTTCTGGTACGGTCTAGTGTGGATATCTATACATGTTCACAATTACCACTACATACATATGTCACTGTGCGAAAATTCGCAAGTCGCATCGGATTTCTGTTAATTATTTTCCACTTTTTCACTTTATCAATCTGCACATGCATACATATGTATATTGGCAGGGTTCATGAATGAAATTATTTAGCCCATTTAACTTTTCGACAAATTTGAATTACGTCAACAGCATAACAAAATAAAAAAAAATAGTTAATGCAATCAGGCATAGCGTTGAACGTAAAATTGAAATTTAATACAAATAAATATATTTAGATGTTGAAATCAACCTTCGTGAAAAATATGTCATAATAATACATAATAATGAAACATACAATACTAACTACCAGCTGTAGGCAAATTTTCAAAACGATGGACATAATAAAATGCAAAATTAATCAACTAGAGGTTGAAAGTATACAAGCGTTCGATAGTGTAATTAGGTTCAATAGTTAATTGTATGAAAAATAACCTAACGAATAATTATACTTTCATATGCATTAGTTTAGTTTTAGTAAATTATAATTTGTTTGATAGATATGTAAATAAGTACATACAAATATTTTCAAGTGGTGAATGCATCGGCATTAAGCTTTCTTTACATTTCTGAGTGCACATTTTTTCCTGTTTTTAACTCATAACTCTCCGTTTGTTATTTGAAGAACTTAAAACAGAAAGATTCACATCTTTAATAAGTTTGCGACAAGTATTTTAATGTCGCTTCACATTATTTATGTCTGATACACTCTGCTACTTCAACTCCCACACATACATATGTGCATAACTCTTTACATACGAGCACTTGCATTCTTACCATTTACCTTCACTTTGTTGTCAGCTTTTATTTTAGGCTTTGTTGCATTTCCTTTCTACTACCACATGTAGCACACTCACGCGCCCGTCAGCGACGACGACCTTTGCCTTTATGTTCACCTGTGCGCACATTTTCCTTTGCTTGCAATACGTTTATGAGCTGGTGACTGGAGCAGAAAACCACAGTTGGCATCACTGTTGACAGCAGTAGTGTTGCTGCTTTTGTTTTGTGCTCCCCCTACAGGAAATTTATCTAACTATAAGCAATCTTTAATTTGATTAGGAAGGAGCTAAAAGCCATTATTATCTGTATATTTTCTTTGACGGGAGCTAACTATGGCGATGGCGGCGAAATGGTCATTTCTGCATTTTATGTAACTAATTTGTAACTAACTACTTTTGGACATAAAATATTTTTTATTTTATTTTATTTCACCGTTTTTTTATTTTTTTTTTATTTATTTACTTACTTATTGATTTTATTACATTTCTTATTTGCTTACATATTCTACTTGAGGTGATCCCATATTCGAACTCCGTCAGACATAACTTCAAGATGATAATACGAAATTTCGATCTTCCTTTTATTTGTCCTCAATTCGAAAAAGTATATTCGAAGCACAGGATTTTTAAATAGAAACGCGTTTATAGAAAACAATCTCCTGCATTACTTGTCTAAAAACTTCAAGTCAGCTTTGTGTAGGTAACTACAAGTTATTTATTTTATAGAAATCCCGCAAAGAAGCTAACTGCAAGTGGGTTATTTTTTATCAATTGATATTTTTTCTCTGCAGGGCCACTACAAGTTCACTCATACATACATATGACACACATACAGGTAGAAAGAATGTATGAATATGCCCATATTTATGCTCGTTGTCCGCAGCAAAGGTGCCGCAGCAGGTGACAAAATGACACACACCAACAAACACATATACATACATCCATATATAAATGGTTGAGCATTTATGTTTTCATCCTTCTTCCCACCTTCCCACCATACATATATACATACATATGCATGTACCATGTACGCTATTTGCAGCACCATTTGTGGTTTGCAATTATGACAAGGAAATACGCAGGTGTTTGCAGACGCTTAATGCAAAAAATTCACAAGCAAAAATATTAAAAATGTGCAAGTGTGTGTGCAGATGTGTGGAAAGTTAAGCGGCTCTATTTTCCAACCGCAACTCTTGAGTTTTAATAACGTTTTAATGACGTTAAAAGTTATTTGCTATTATTTTTCGAACAATTTTGACAAAGGAGTTTTTGTTCTTTAAGCGCACTTTAAATGAAAAGTTTTATATAAATAAGTAGAAATTCTTTTATAAAGGAATGTAAAGTTCTTTTACTTAAATTTTTTAATTAAATAGTACTTGATTAATCTATGAAAAGAACTGAACTCTAATAATTACGTCTTTACTTCGACGCTAAATCTTTAAGATGTACAAATGTAAAGGAGCACGTTGCCAGCTTGTGAGCTATAA